>NC_091344.1:1037313-1322313 GCF_038502225.1 Cherax quadricarinatus
AAAAAAGGCGCAGTACCGTGACTGGAACAATACACAAATAACCCGTACATAGGGAGAGAGGAGCTTATGACGACATTTCGGTTCGACTTGGACTATTTACAAAGTCACACTAACAGAAAGGAGAGAAGGAGGGAGCATATATAGACCAGCAGACAGGGACGGGACAAGACAGGTAGTAGAGGAAGATGAGTAGTGGTAGAGGTAGTAGTAGTGGAGTAAGTCAAAGACTAAGAAAGAGGAGCACTGCAAGGGAACTAGGGACCCACAAAGGGTAGGAAAATTACATTATTAACTGGCGAACGTTTTCGTGTGGCTAAGTTGATAATTGGTGGGCAAGTCTCCTGCAGTAAGAGTTAAAATGTGGAGGAAACTGGAGGGGTGTAAATATTTGTAATGGGGTAAAATTCCTTGTAGAGGAACTGTGGGCTGCAAATCCTGAGGGGGCCTTTAGGAATATAACGATGACGACGCCTCTCTTAGTGCAAGAATTATTTTTGTTTTTTAGCTCTTTAGATGTGCCCACCGTTTTATCAACACAGCTACACTAAACTTTCACGAGCTATGAATGTCATTCTGCCAGGGAGCGAGGTAGCCAGTAACATTAATTAAGTCATCCCTAATCAAAAACTGATGTCACTACGTGACATGGCGGGTGAAGAAGTCACGCGTGTTTGAGCTCCATCAAATTTGCGTTCCTCTTATGGTCCCAGAGGGGACAGAGTGCGGAAAATAGGAGTGTGCAAAACTTAAAGTGCATATACTCATTTAAACCCCACAAAGGAATATCAGCGATCACTGAAGAGAAAAACGTAGATTATAGTGTCAAGGCCACAGAATAGCGGCTGTTACTGGAGTGTGCCATACAGGGAACGGTTTGTGACTAGCAGTGAGCGTAGATCACTGAGGGGAAATAAGAAAGATCAATGATTAGCATAAATTTCAAGAGCAGAAAAGCTAAGAAACGAAAAAGGACTATTGTTAAAACTGCAGGAAAATATAAGATATAATTATTAGTAAATGTGTAGAAAGGGAGCGGGTTGTGAACTAGGCCTAAAAGTGTTTCCACGAAGTGGATCGTGTAGTTGTATACTGAAGGATTGTTGTTCATCTCGTCATATGTAATATAGCGAGTGACACAGTGAGCAACGAGATATTGATGTTCAGTGATATAGTGATCTTAAATTGTGAATTACAACAAACTGACAAATACCCAATACATAGTGTATAATATATGGAATATATACATGGGTCGAACACCACCAGAGAATAATTATTGCAAGAGGTCGACAGAGAAGTGGACTAAACAATCAGATGAATACTGAACTATGACTCAAGAAATCGTAATGACACGATTGCACGATTGTTGACGGCAGTGAAGGGACTTGAGCTAGAGTTCGTCACGGCCACGCTAGCTGGAGATTCGTCTGTAAAAACTTGCATTTGTGGTCACAGAGGTGCCTGTGCTAACCTTCCTATGGTGTAGAAATATACCTAGTTGGATGAATCTTATTGTGGCTGGCTGGTCTAGTGGCTAACGCGACGGGCTGGAGTTTTGAGACTCTATGACCGCGGGTTCAATCCCGGCTGGGGGTATGGTTTAATACTGAACTATCATATAACGAGGGATAAGGATATGAATGGGCAGTGATATAGTGAACTGAAATTGTGGATAAAGTAATCTTAATTAATCCCAAATGATAGTGTACAATGTATGGTGTAATTATATGGGAACAAATTGCACAAACGCCTTCGCGCACCCTCTTTTCACGGATCCTCACCTCCCAGCCCACCACCCCTCCCCCAGCCCCATCCTCGCACCCCCACCTCCTTGCCCCCCACTTCCCAGCCCACCCATAACAACTCACCACCCACCACATACACCTGCCCAGGAAGTGATCATGGCCAGAAATAAGGTCTGTTGTATATGTGAAAAAAACTGGGCATTGATTGTGAAATATGTGGTAAAACATCCCATATATCATGTACAAAGCTTCATACAACAGTGAGAAACGACCTAAAAACAAGAAAGTCGATTCTGTATTTGCCCCAGTGAGATGGAAAGCTGGTCAGGCATAAGAAAGGTACTGAAAAATGAAAACCTAGAAAGCATAAGTTCCTAAGGAGCTTGCCAGATATATACAAAGAGTGGAAAACAAAGGGCAAGGAACAAGAAAAGGAGGAAAATACAAATAATGGTAAAAACCAAGGAGTGAAAATAAAAGTGGAAAACGTCATTCAGAGCAAGTTGGAAAAGAACAAAGAAGATAACATAGGAAAAAGGGAAAAGGAGGAAGAGAAAGTTGGAACAGGAACAAACGAAAGTGAAAAGAGGGAAGAAATACGCCTTGATGAAAGAGAACAAGAGAATTCAGATCAGGTAGTAGAACTTGGGAAAGACACAAAATCAGTAAATATAGGTAGTCAGAACATTTGCAGATACTATGCAAAAGGTATGTGCCTATATAGCAGAGATTACTGGAATGAACACTACAGAAAATGTGCCAACATGTTGAGGAAGGGAAAGTGTCATTTCAACAAAGAGTGCAGCAGGTACTGCCATCCAGTAATGTGTAAAGCTTCAACACAGTTCAGAGAATAGGAAAATGATCAGCAATCTTTTTTAGACATAAAGAGAAACGATCGGGCCAAAGAAAGAGTCAAACAGGAGGAATGGTTCAGGGGGACAGATGGACAGCAAAATGGGACATACCAAACCAGGTATCAGCACATCAAGGCAGAATAATCAATCAAATGCAAAGTCAGTACTGGAGAAACCAGGAGTATGTGCACCAGGGACCATACCAGGTAGTACATCACCAGTGTACTAACGAAACCCAAAGCAAAACAAAACATCCCAAATGGTAATTCCTGCTTCATATTTGCAAATATTCAGGGTCTGAAATCAAATAAAGATGACAAAGTTAGTTATGTCAGTGGACTTCTATCAGAAGCGAATGCCATGTTTGGAGTATTTACAGAAATACACACAAGGGATGTTTTGGACAGAGAAATAAAGATAGAAAACTATAACATGTACAGATGTGATAAAATTAATAGGTCAGAGGGAGGAGTAGGATAAAGGATACTTTCTGTTGCACAAAAGTGCTGAACTCTACGAATGATATACTAGAAATTCTAAGCATTAAAGTTGAAAATAGAAATTTGGTAATTATCCCAGTATACAAACCACCATCAGCAACTGCTGAGGAATTCACAGATCGGCTAAGGAAGATAGATAGCTATCTGGATAGGCTTGAAAATTCCACACTAAATATTTTACTCCTTGGAGATTTAATCTCCCTCGTGTAAAATGGAAGATGGCGCAACGTAATGTTATACCAGAAATATCTCCGGGAAGCACCCTGGCTCAACAGGCACATACCAGGGAACTAATGAGGCTTTGTGAAAAGTACTCATTGAACCAACAGATAATTGATCCCACTAGAAATGAAAATACCCTGGATATGATGTTCACAAACAACGAGGAGATAATCAGAGACATAACAGTTACAAAAACAATATATTCTGATCACAACAAAATAGAAGTTCAAACGAGTATTAACTCAGGGTTAGGGAAATGCACCACTAATGTTAGAGATGGAATGTTCAGTGAGTTTAATTTTAACAACCATAGAATTGACTGGGGAAAAATAAACCAAGAGCTATCAGACATACCCTGGGAATCAGACATCAGCGTCCTAAACCCCCACCAGTGCCTAGAGAAGCTCAATACAGAAGCATACAAGGTATGTATGAAGCACGTACCATTGAGGAAACCCAGATCAAATATAGAGTAGGAGATGGTACAGAAGAAGAAAACACAAATATGTTGGGAAAGAGGAAAGATGGGCTTAGCCGAGATCACTGAGTTAGAACAAAAACTCAGGATGTCATACCTCACAGAAGAAGTACAAAGGGAACAAAAGGCCATACAGGATATTTCAACAAACCCAAAATATTTCTATTCCTATGCAAAATCCAAACTTAGAACTACCTGTAGAATTGGACTACTACTGAGAGGAGACTCGTGTACTGACGACGAACAGGAAATGAGTGAAATCCTAAAAGAACAGTATGAGTCGGTGTTCAGCAACTCACTATATGACAGCAAGGTAGAAAATGCAGAAATATTTTTCACTCCAGAAGAAGGCCGCGTAGACCAAGTAACGGACAGTGTAAATCCCATAGTTTTCGAGAAAGAAATGGACAACATGCCCATTCACTCAGCACCTGGACCAGATTCATGGAATGCTCTATTTATAAAGAAGGGCAAAGTACCACTAGCACGAGCCCTCAGTATTCTTTGAAGAAAGAGCTTAGATCTAGGTGAAATACCGGAGGCCTTAAAGAGTGCAGACATAGCTCCTTTGCGTAAGGGAGGTAGTAGAGCACTAGCTAAAATTTACAGACCAGTAGCCCTAACTTCTCACACCATAAAAATCTTCGAAAGAGTGATGAGACGGCAGATTACAAATTTCATGGACCAACACAACCAACATAACCCGAACCAGCATGGTTTTAGAGCAGGACGATCATGTCTTTCGCAGCTGCTGAACCATTATGACAGAATTACGGAGGCATTGGAAGACGACCAAAACGCAGATGTGATTTACACAGATTTTGCAAAGGCGTTTGACAAATGCGATCATGGAGTGATAGCGCCCAAAATGAAGGCCAAAGGCATTACGGGGAAGGTAGGCAGATGGATTTTCGGTATCCTAACACACACAACACAAGTGGTAGTAAACAGAGCAAGACCCTACATCAGCGAGGTCTAAAGCTCAGTGCCCCAAGGCACTGTCCTGGCACCTCTGCTATTTCTCATCCTCATAGCAGACATAGATAAAAACACCCGGCCCACTTTTGTATCATTTGCAGATGACACTAAAATAAGCATGAAAGTCACTACGGTAGAGGACACTGAAAAATTACAGGAGAACAACATGATGTTCAATGGTGATAAGTTCCAGCTGCTTAGATATGGAAAGAATGAACTCAAGTGGGTCACCAAACAGAACGACAGGAACACGTAAAAGACCTGGGAATAATTATGTGAGCTGTCCTTTCTTTTAAAGACCATAGCAAGGAAATGACGGGGTGGGTATTGAAAACTTTCAAAACAAGGGAAATAATACCGATGGTGACACTCTTCAAATCGCTAGTGCTCCCTCACTTAGAATATTGCTCAGTGCTGACGGCCCCGTTCAAGGCAGGAGAAATTTCAGAGCTGGAACAAATACAGAGATCGTTTTCGGCTCATATTGAGCCAGTAAAGCATCTAAATTACTGGGAACGCTTTCAAGTACTCAATAGAGCGGAGGAGAGAGTGATACATGATAATATATACCTGGAAAGTACTCGAGGGCCTGGTCCCAAATCTGCACACTGCCATAACAACATACTGGAGTGAGAGATATGAGAGAAAGTGTAATATAAACTCAGTGAGGAGCAGGGGTGCGGTGGAGACAATAAGGGAACATTATCAACATCCGGGGTCCCACACTATTCAACATCTTATTAGAAGATATCAGAAACACGGCTGGAACAAGTGTAGAAGCCTTCAAGAGGAAACTGGACAAGTATCTTCACCAGGTGCCACATCAACCAGGCTGTGATGGATATGTGGGGAAGCGGGCCTCCAGCAGCAACAGACTGATTGATTAGGCAAGCGCCAGACGAGCCTGGCCCATGGCCGGGCTCCGAGAGTAGTTAAACTCTCGAAACTCCTCAAAGGTATATCAGAGGTCATCAACACATCATTTACCTTTAAGAACTTGGTAAAGAAGATTCCTACTATAGAGGCTGAACCCAGCGAAGAAGTTAATGTCATCCCGTGTGGTGGCGGCCACAAGATATACGAAGGCAAAAATAGAGAGGCTTTGGGTAAAAACTTCAGGAACACAAATATGCACACAGCACACACAACCTGGTTAATGTTCATGTTCCTTCACTGCAGCTCCCAAGGACAGCTAACGAAGTGGAAAGAAGCTAGATTGTTACTGAAGGAGTGTGACGTGCAGAACTGTCGAGACCTCGAGACATCCTTGATCTTTATAGAACGCAATGGCCCAAAACTTTGGGTGTTTTAGCATATTAATTGTTCCTGTTCGATTAATACCCCCCCCCCCACAGTATGATGCACACACAAGTAATATTTGACAGTTATGTGACCTCATCGTACTCTCTGATCTTGATATTGGATTGTTAACACACCCATTGGGCGAAATGTGTCATAATAAATGTACTAAGTGCTACTTATGTGTTTTTGTCTCACAGTTTGTCAGTTTCGTTATACCTATTACTTTTATCCTATAAAACCAGTCAGTTATTGTTTAAACCACTTTTTTCAGCAATATCAGTTCAGCCTTTCAGCATCTTGAAAGGTTGAGTAATTTTTCGGTTCATGGCACTTGCTTTGATGACGTTACAAGTACTTCTGGCAGTTTGGGAGACACACAGATGATGATCAAACTAAATGTAAATTATGTGATCAGGCATATGGTCACTCTCTTGAACATTATTTGCTTAATTGTCCATTTATTGAGGAATACAGAGACAGACAGTATAATAACCTATGTGACATATCAATATATCTTATTAATGAAAATAAGATACCAGATATACTAAGCAAATTTCCTAAATTTGCTTGTAACAGATAAGTGAACTATAGATATGTAGATATAAATCCATATGTATTCCTGTTAACCCTTTGGGGCCTAGTTCCTAGGCCTTTTGTGTATCCATATGCTCTCGCGCTACCGTCCACAGGATGGATATGGGGTGCACAATAAACTAGCCACTTCGGTGGCAAAATCTAAAAAAATCTTTGATGACGTTAAATGAGCGGCGGTGTACGAACATTACTCACCATCAATGAGTCGTCCACTCACCTCTGTTTTTGAAGTAATTTTCTCATTCACTTCAATTTTTTCTGTCTGATATTTCCTCTCATTAGTGTATTCACATTTTTTAAAATTTTAATATATTTGTTTTTAAAATGTTCATGGTAATAAATGGTCGTGATGTTACTGGGCTTAAACAAAGTCTGACCAGCAAGGGTCTACCTGGAGGAGTCTACCTGGAGGGCATTCCGGGGATCAACGCCCCCGCGGCCCGGTCCACGACCAGGTTTACTGCACAGCATCTATATGGTGAGTAGGTTCAGTTAATAATGACTGTCAAGCTGGTCATGAATGGTATTAAATGCTGAAAGGTTCGTAAATCAGACAGATGCAGCACTAGGGCATTTATTAAGGAAACATTTCACTCGTTCAGAGGTTTGTCAGTCCAATACAGAAACTGAGAAAAATGAAGTATATATGGGAGGGACAAGATCAGGTCTCGTGCCCAAGGATGGCCACTGCCAGGAAATGTCTGGAACCAACGGAGGGGAGAGATGTCTGGAACCAACGGAGGAAAGATGTGTGGAACCAACGGAGGGGAGAGATGTCTGGAACCAACGGAGGAGAGATGTGTGGAACCAACGGAGGAGGGATGTGTGGAACCAACTGAGGAGAGAGATGTTTGGAACCAACTGAGGAGAGAGATGTCTGGAACCAACTGAGGAGAGAGATGTCTGGAACCAACGGAAGTCATCTGATCATTGTTTGCTGATGAGGTAATATATATTTAAAGGAGATCCTGGACAAGCTACAACAACAAGTGTTCTGGATGTCTGTACTGGAGGTGACAATTAACCCTGAGTCCATGTACTTTTGCCTTTGTTAATCATTTTCCTTAATGACCAGTCTGGCTTCGTCCCACTTCATGAACTATTGATGGGAATTTCGTTGTACAACTCAGGAAGTGTTAAGGTTATCCCGTCTACATGCATACTTAGGCCCAGTCTAACGTCACCTACAGTTTATCAACATTACACCTAAAAAAATCTGTCACATCCACCACATGGGTGGACTCAGTCCAACCTGGGTTAGACTCATTGAGTTTAATTGATTTCTTTAACAAAATATCCTTGATGGTAGTGGAGGGAATGGTAGCTACTTTCACCTAGAATAGAATTCCGATGATGCTGGTAGCATCACTGCCACACGGCAGTGAGTGATCCCCTCTGGCCGTATTAATGATGCTTCATGCTCTTCTCCTGTAGTCGTTGACAATATAGGAACACTCCAATGAAACTGGAGCTGGAAATCCAATAAGCTCTTAGGAAGACTCCGATAACTCTGCCTCTCATGGGTCAAAAATCATAGCGTAAGTAAAAATGTAGGAAATCAATTTGTTACACAAATAACCCGCACATAGAAGAGAGGAGCTAAAGACGACGTTTCGGTCCGACTTGGACCATTTACAAGGTCACACTAACGAGAAGTGGAGCAGGGCGGGTATATATAGGCAGGAAGAGGTAGTGGTGATGGTGGTGGTGGTGGTGGTGGTAGTAGTAGTAGTAGTGGGGAATTAGGGAGGAGGAAGAGCCAGTCAAATACAAAGAAAGGGGAGCACTGCAAGGGAGCTAGGTGCCCACAGAGGGAGAGCAAGTGCACAGAAGTGTGGGGGAGGGGAAGTAATGAAATAAATAAAGAACAGAAACGCAAGACAGAAGAAAGAAAGACAACCCAGAAAAGAAAAAAAAGGGAGAGAGGAAAGGGGAAGAGGGAGAAGAAGAAAAAAGGAGGAATCAGGTTAAGTCACGGGTGCTCTGAAGTTTGGAGCATTTTACAATGTAGTGGGAGAGGAAGGCATCTACAGAGACGAAGCCAGGACTAAGATTCATATAAGGAAAGTTGTGTATTAGGGAGGATTCAATCAGACGGCGACTGTTAAATTTGGAAATAGGGAAGACAGTTTTAGCAAAAAACCAGCCAACAGGATGGCTATGATCTCTGACATGACAGAAAAGAGCATTATTAGTGTCGGCAAGCCTAACATTATTTTTGTGCTCCATAAGTCTGTCAGAAAGAGATCAACCAGTTTCTCCAAAGTATTGAAGAGGACAGGAGGAGCAAGAAATAGAGTAGACACCAGGAACATCTGTAGAGGGAGGAGAGGTATGAACGAGATTAGTGCGAAGAGTGTTAGTCTGGCGGAAGGTAAGCTTGATGTCTAATTAGATTAGAAAGACCGGAAATGTAGGAAGGCAGAGGACAGAAGAGTTCCCAGGAGTAGAGAGTTTGGGAGAGAAGAAATTACGTTTAGCACGTGAGAGGGCAGAGTCTATGAAATGGGAAGGGTTGGACAGCTTCCAAGAACCTTTAAATGTTAAGTTTATCTCCGAATCTGCAAAGCAGAGCATTCAGGAAGAGGAATTTATCATGTTCTTTTTCCATTCTCAATATGGTAGACGGTTCCATGCTGTCGAGTCTGAAGAGTTGAACATAATTACTGAGCGTCTGGGATACACTGCTCAGAATGCCATCCACGGGAGTAACCACGTCACATTCATGGGGATGACTGACCAAAAACATTCTGCTTCTAGGCATTACATAAACAAATTAATCAATACTTTAGTAAGAATAAGTTCATAACCAAAAGACAAGCATTGAAACTAATACGTAATTTATTAAGATTAATAAAGTCTTTGGCTGGTAGAGGAAAATTAAGTGTCATCAGTGAATTTAGAATGCAGGAGAGCGATTGTTTCAATAACGTTTGGAAGTGCAAATATATGAATATATGAGGTCAACTTTAACTATGTGGGCAGCATACATATAACCTTCTGTAGCGTATGATCATCCACATGTTCCACTTATGATCTCGTCCCACCTATATATATTCCCTGTTATTCTCTGTTTCTGTACAGAATTGACTCAACTTTTAATAATAAACGTAATTGTTCTGCACTTATGTTTTATTTACAAAATTGAACGACCTTTGAGTTTAGCAGCATATGCATACCACAGTGCCATGAGAGGCATCCTTGTGTCTAAATTAAAAACTATACTATACCAAGACTGTGCCGCTTTGTTATGATAAACGCTTGCTCATGACTACTCGTTAATGACGGTTACCTATACCTTAATATGGGGCAATTTATGCTGACAAATTATTTCTTGTAAAGATTTAAATCGTGTAAAATTCAAAGATACTGTAATGCTTGTGCAATCGGTTCTTCTGTTGAGTATCTTGTTCTGTGTCCCAGCCTCCATGTCGAGGCAGAAATATCTTATTAGTAACTGAGTCGTGATATGCGTCTATGACATATATTTAGATGTCTCGTCCACCTGGGACTTTCTCAGTCCATCAATCCTTTTCTGTAGGATTTATAAAATCCCTGGTTGGTGAAACGTCTTCTAAATAATTGCCATAAACAGCATATCGTGTCTTATTCATATATTTTTCTTTACATGTTACCAGTGATATACATCACTAGCGACATCTGGCGCACAAGGCTCTGTGATAGATCAATGTTAATCCTCAGGACCTCTCCAGCTCCCTGCCTCCAGCCTTCATCCATTCCTCATTCCCTCCTATTTCTCTTCCCACTCTCGTATTGAGCAATGCCTTCTCGTCTTCATCTTAAATTCCTGGCATACGAGAGAGAAATTATCATCGTCACTGTCACAGTTTTCGCATTTATATAAAAAAAATCCCCAAACAAGAAGGAAAAAGAAAGTGAGTACACAGCAATTAGCTTTTCAGAGAAATCGGACCAGGATTTAGCATCTAGCTTACCTTTGATATATCTTTGAAGAGTTTCGAGAGTTTCTCTACTCTCTGAGCCCGGCCATGGGCCAGGCTCGTCTTGTTTTTGCCTGGTCAACCAGGCTGTTACTGCTGGAGGCCCACTGCCCCACATATCCATCACAGCCCGGTTGATCTGACAGCTGGTGAAGATACTTGCCCAGTTTCCACTTGAAGGCTTCTACACTTGTTCCAGCCGTGTTTCTGATATCTTCTGATACAGTGTTCCCTTATTGTCCCCACCGCACCCCTGCTTCTCACTGGTTTAGTGTATAATAGATGGCGTCAGCGGTGCCTGGTTTAGTCCCCTGAATCATTTAGTATCCTTGAAGGGGGACCATGAAATTGTTACCTATATTATTTTTCTTCTATATGTTTTCCATATGTTTACAGTGAAACATATAAGTGAGCAGTATTTAGATAAGGCTAAAGAGGTCTTTGTGGCATTTATGGATTTGGAAAAGGCGTATGACAGGGTGGATAGGGGAGCAATGTGGCAGATGTTGCAGGTGTATGGTGTAGGAGGTAGGTTACTGAAAGCAGTGAAGAGTTTTTACGAGGATAGTGAGGCTCAAGTTAGAGTATGTAGGAAAGAGGGAACTTATTTCCCAGTAAAAGTAGGCCTTAGACAAGGATGTGTGATGTCACCGTGGTTGTTTAATATATTTATAGATGGGGTTGTAAGAGAAGTAAATGCGAGGGTCTTGGCAAGAGGCGTGGAGTTAAAAGATAAAGAATCACACATAAAGTGGGAGTTGTCACAGTTGCTCTTTGCTGATGACACTGTGCTCTTGGGAGATTCTGAAGAGAAGTTGCAGAGATTGGTGGATGAATTTGGTAGGGTGTGCAAAAGAAGAAAATTAAAAGTGAATACAGGAAAGAGTAAGGTTATGAGGATAACGAAAAGATTAAGTGATGAAAGATTGGATATCAGATTGGAGGGAGAGAGTATGGAGGAGGTGAATGTATTCAGATATTTGGGAGTGGACGTGTCAGCGGATGGGTCTATGAAAGATGAGGTGAATCATAGAATTGATGAGGGGAAAAGGGTGAGTGGTGCACTTAGGAGTCTGTGGAGACAAAGAACTTTGTCCTTGGAGGCAAAGAGGGGAATGTATGAGAATATAGTTTTACCAACGCTCTTATATGGGTGTGAAGCATGGGTGATGAATGTTGCAGCGAGGAGAAGGCTGGAAGCAGTGGAGATGTCATGTCTGAGGGCAATGTGTGGTGTGAATATAATGCAGAGAATTCGTAGTTTGGAAGTTAGGAGGAGGTGCGGGATTACCAAAACTGTTGTCCAGAGGGCTGAGGAAGGGTTGTTGAGGTGGTTCGGACATGTAGAGAGAATGGAGCGAAACAGAGTGACTTCAAGAGTGTATCAGTCTGTAGTGGAAGGAAGGCGGGGTAGGGGTCGGCCTAGGAAAGGTTGGAGGGAGGGGGTAAAGGAGGTTTTGTGTGCGAGGGGCTTGGACTTCCAGCAGGCATGCGTGAGCGTGTTTGATAGGAGTGAATGGAGACAAATGGTTTTTAATACTTGACGTGCTGTTGGAGTGTGAGCAAAGTAACATTTATGAAGGGATTCAGGGAAACCGGCAGGCCGGACTTGAGTCCTGGAGATGGGAAGTACAGTGCCTGCACTCTGAAGGAGGGGTGTTAATGTTGCAGTTTAAAAACTGTAGTGTAAAGCACCCTTCTGGCAAGACAGTGATGGAGTGAATGATGGTGAAAGTTTTTCTTTCTCGGGCCACCCTGTCTTGGTGGGAATCTACCAGTGTGATAATAAAAAAAAATATGTTTTCCTTCCACCAAAACACGAGTAGTCTTTTCTACGCATTTGTACGTTAACTTGGGCAAAATACCTGGAACAAATGGCATGTGCAGGTGCCCAGTGACCAAAGTTATCTCTGCTGCTTGACTTCAAACCTTCAAAGGTAGTCGTAGTAATGACATTTATTGAGCACTCTGACCGCGTTCATGAAGGTACCGCTTAATTCAGCCTGGGTCTACCTCGTCAAAATGGCTTCTCTATTTAATGGTTGATGCATTTTAAGGACAGGATATAATCCATTACGTTCAGCTTGCGTGTTGATAAATTTGCTAGTATACCGAATTTGATTATGCAATAACTGGAAAATGTCTCTTCTGATCGGCTTCAAGCTTTTAGCCTCGGTGTGATGTCGGGAAAGCAACACTCGCGCTGATTTTGGGCTGTATAAGTCTTAATTGGCAAATTTTGTTAAATACCGAAACTGATTTCCATTCAATAACTAAAAAATGAATCATATTGGCATAAAAATATTAACGCTGATATATTCTATAAAAATGTAAGTGTAAATTTGTAATACTTTAAAATTGTTAAATGCTGGAATCGTTCGATTCAGAGTAATTATTGGAAAATGCCTTTTCTGATAGGCTTCAAACTTTCAGTGATGTTGGGCTATATTACATGAAAACTTGACTCTTACTTTGAGTAGTGTAGTTCTTCAGGTGCCGGTTATAATAAATAAATTAGTTTCTATATAATAACTAAAGAATGCTCCATGTTAACTGGAATTATTTCTCTATCAAATTTGTGTTGTGGCCAATTTGTCAATTTTATATTAAAAATCAAATACGAATTTCGTTATAAATACAAAATAATTTTTCTTCCAGGATTTTAGTGAATTTTAAGTGGAATATAAATGCAAAAATAAAAACTGAGAAATATTGAAATCTCGCGTTTTTAATTTTCACGAATGTAATGAACCATTAAATACTGTAGGACTTTGTTGCAGTGATTATCACCTGAAACAATATCCCCTATTATACTGTTATCACCTTGTACAGAACACCAACTTTATTTCAAATTACTCTAAGAGCAACCATGTCCTCTTAGTAGAGACAGTTCCTCCTTCCAAATAATTAAATACTTGCTACCACCTTCACTCTTGCAATTGATATCCTCGCAAGTTTACATTATCAAGAGCTGCTATAATCACATCTTTGTTAATAACTGCAACATTCCTACATATATCTGGTACATGATGCGAGGTTCTGTCTTGTAGTGGATCTGACAGGAATGTGTTGAGGGTTCATAACCGCAACGAAAGTTACTAAATTTTACTAACTTCCTCCAAGACTTTCCTTAATAACAGCAGAACGCCATATTGGTTTCAAATTTTTAATCCTGGTGACCTCTTACTAGGTGAAAGTTCGTCGAGGAAAATTTCAATACCTATGTATCGTACTTAGAAGGAGGTTGATATTTTTTACTGTAGTTTATAGATGTCATTTTGTCCCTTTAATCTTGAAACGGTGTTAATATATTTTTTTTTTTTTGCATTAAATAACTGGAGTCTGCCTCCTCAAGGAGGTCGCCTTGATATTGGTGAGGTGTTCTTGAAACAAGAAATTGAATGTATCCTCCCCTTCCTTGGATCGAATCTGTATGTCTCCATTTCCTCATTAGAATCCCAGATTTGTTTCCTCCTGATTAAAATATTTCCGAACGGTATCAATCTGTAATGGTTGATGATTCTTATGAAACGGATCAAAGTTTTTGTGAATCTAGGCGGTGTTGATGCATTTTTTTTTAATTCTGAGCATTAACTGATGAATGCATCAATTGGTCTACTTCACACTTATAGTGTTAATGTACTTTCCATAGACCAAACTTCTGGCAGGGCGGCATCTGCTCTTGTTGCCACTTCTCCAGTTAAGAACAATGAGAATTTTGTTGAGTTAGGCATAATGGCGCTAAAGCTAACTTATGACACTAAGTTTGACTATTGTGGAAAATTAAATTTTCCTGGATGTAACTCATAAGATACATACCAGTAAATGGTAACAAAGATAATTATTTTTTATCAAAGTTACAGAGACAAGTAGGAATTTTAGGACACCTAGGTCGCAAAAAATGTCCCCCTTCGATACCTACCATAATCTCTCTCTCCACAAGTCACTCTTAACCTATATTAATTTCAAATGAAATATACATTACCAGGAATTATGGTAAACATTAATCTATATACGTGGACTGTATGTTAAAATTAATAAATGATTACATATACACATTTATGTAACAGAAGGAGAATTTATAATCATAAGACTCGCCCATTTGTCTGGAGATTACTGTGTATATTACCAACCCCCTTGCCTAAATTTATGAAGAAATTACTGGCCAGAATTCTAACGCAAATTAGACAACTTAGCTTTGGTAATATCCTGTTTCCATCTAATTACGGAGTCCTGTCCAGTCGTCTAATTTCTCACGTTAAGTAGGACTGCAATTCCAAAAATTTCGGCTCCTATTTGAGAGGTTTTAAGTCCAATATAACCTCTAGAGCGACGAAAATTTATGCACATTACATTAGCGTGCTTGTACCACATTTAAAAACAATGGCGTCTCTCCCCAGCGACGCTCACCCATCGCTGGTTCTTTATTTATTTACAAATTAATTTTTATTAAGTACAATATAGGCCATCAATTTACATATAAAATACTGTATTTCCGGAAAATATATACAGTATTTTCCACAACTATAGTTATTAATGATTCTATATCATCGCCGAAGGCTCTTTACTAACATAGTGACTAATAACATGCTCATTCGAGAAGCCAGATATAGATACTAAAAAATCCGGGGAAAAAAGGAATTAATGTACAATTGGTATGGGTACCATACATTAGCCAAGAAAAGTACTCTAGAAATACGTTACCCTACCATACGTTAGCCAAGAAAAGTGTCTAGCATTAGTAATAATATTAGGAAAGAAGTAAATAATGAAACTGAATGTTATAAAAATGTAATTAGAAGCCTAATTAGATCTATAACCCACTATGATAACATGAACGTAGATAAGTACGTATATGGAGCAACTTGCAATATGAAAAGACTGACTGATGTTGTAGTGGCCAGGCTTATGCTTGGTTACAAGTACTTCTGGCAGTTTGAGAGACACAAATGATGATCAAACTAAACGCATCAATGCCCATGTATTGAGGAATATTGAAATAGAGAGTATAATAACCTATGTGACATGTCAAGATATATTATTAATGAAAATAAGATACCAGATATATTAAGCCAATTTCCTTAAATTGCTTGTAACAGGTAAATGAACTGTAGATATAAATCAAAGCATACTCCTGTTAACCCTTTTGGAGCCTATTTCCTAGGTCTTTTGTATATCCATATGCTCTTCCGCTACCGTCCACAGGATGGATGTGGGGTGCACAATAAACTAGCCACTTCGGTGGCAAAATGTAAAATCTAATCGTGAATTACCTGGAGAAAGTCTCTTCTGATCAGAAATACGTCAGTGTTTGACTTCACTGAGTTATCCAAGGTTACATATACATAACGTAATTTACATTTGCCATAAATTTTTATGTCTTAAAGATCATTATAAAAATTGGAAAGTTATGTACCCAAAATCCAAATAATTTTTTTTTATTTGGTCCTTAAACGCTGGTGAATTTTAATTGATTTTCGCCTGTAAAGGTCCCAATTTTAGCTTTTATGAAAGAAATTTGGAAAACTAAAATACTGTCTTTTTCATGCAATAATTTCTGAGTGCTTAATCTGATTGATTTTAACACTACAGTGCTGATAACGTGATAAATCAACTTCCGAGCTGCTTCAAACTAAGTTTGTGTGACGGTGTTTCCCAGTGGAAGGTGTGACTTAGTTGGCATTTTTATTGACAAAATTGACATATTAGTTTATTTATGGTAACTGTAAATGCCTCTTTTGTTTGGCTTCAAATCTTCATTGCCAATATTTATTCACATGGAAAACTTCTGCATTATTTTGTTCAATTTCTATCAGGTGCATTTAGTGACAGAGGACTGGAGATATGCAACCTGTGAACAACTTTCCTGGACAGAACAGCAACCGAGAAGCAGTTGTTTACCTGGTTTTGATTATCAATTTATATTGTTGTAATGCTCGTAATGTCTAGTTCTCAGAATTTTGTCACTTAAGTTTCTCAACTTTCCAGTGTGTGTGTGTGTGTGTGTGTGTGTGTGTGTGTGTGTGTGTGTGTGTATACTCACCTATTTGTACTCACCTATTTGTGGTTGCAGGGGTCGATTCATAGCTCCTGGCCCCGCCTCTTCACTGACTGCTACTAGGTCCTCTCTCTCCCTGCTCCATGAGCTTTATCATACCTCGCCTTAAAACTATGTATGGTTCCCGCCTCCACTACTTCACTTTCTAGGCTATTCCACGGCCTGACTACTCTATGACTGAAGAAATACTTCCTAACATCACTTTGATTCATCTGAGTCTTCAACTTCCAATTGTGACCTCTTGTGTCTGTGTCCCTTCTCTGGAACATCCCGTCTTTGTCCACCTTGTCTATTCCGCGCAGTATTTTATATGTCGCTATCATGTCTCCCCTGACCCTCCTGTCCTCCAGTGTCGTCAGGCCGATTTCCCTCAACCTTTCTTCGTAGGACAATCCCCGTAGCTCTGGGACTAGTCTTGTTGCAAACCTTTGCACTTTCTCTAATTTCTTGACGTGCTTGACTAGGTGTGAATTCCAAACTGGTGCTGCATACTCCAGTATGGGCCTGACGTAAATGGTATACAGAGTCTTAAACGAATCCTTACTGAGGTATCGGAACGCTATCCGTAGGTTTGCCAGGCGCCCGTATGCTGCAGCAGTTATCTGATTGATGTGCGCCTCAGGAGATATGCTCGGTGTTATACTCACCCCCCGATCTTTTTCCTTGAGTGAGGTTTGCAGTCTTTGGCCATCTAAACTATATTGTGTCTGCGGTCTTCTTTGCCCTTCCCCAATCTTCATGACTTTGCATTTGGCAGGGTTAAATTCAAGGAGCCAATTTCTGGACCAGGCTTGTAGCCTGTCCAGGTCTCTTTGTAGTTCTGTCTGATCCTCATCCGATTTGATTCTTCTCATTAACTTCACATCTGCAAACAAGGACACTTCTGAGTCTATCCCTTCCGTTATGTCATTCACATATACCAAGAACAGCACAGGTCCTAGGACTGACCCCTGTGGAACCCCGCTTGTCACAGGCACCCACTCTGACACCTCGTCACGTTCCATGACTCGTTGTTGCCTCCCTGTCAGGTATTCTCTGATCCATTGCAGTGCCTTTCCTGTTATGTGTGCCTGATCCTCTAGCTTTGCAGTAACCTCTTTTGAGGAACTGTGTCGAAGGCCTTCTTGCAGTCCAAAAAAATGCAGTCGATCCACCCCTCTCTCTTGTCTTACTTCTGTCACCTTGTCATAAAACTCCAGTAGGTTTGTGACACAGGATTTTCCTTCCCTGAAACTGTGCTGGTTGTCAATTATACACTGGTTTCTTTCCAGGTGCTCCACGACTCTCCTCCTGATGATCTTCTCTATGACATTGCATACTATACACGTTAGTGATACAGGTCTGTAGTTTAGTGCCTCTTGTCTGTCTCCCTTTTTAAAAATTGGGACTACATTTGCCATCTTCCATACCTCAGGGAGTTGCCCAGTTTCAATTGATGTGTTGAAGATATTTGCTAATGGCACACACAGTATCTCTGCTCCCTCTTTAAGGACTCACGGAGAGATGTTGTCTGGTCCCACCGCCTTTGAGGTGTCAAGTTCGCATAGCAGCTTCTTCACCTCCTCTTTGGTTATATGTACCTCATCCAGCACTTGCTGGTGTACCTCCCTGTTCTGATTTCCTGGAGTCCTACTGGTTTCCACTGTAAATACTTCTTTAAATCTCGTGTTGAGCTCCTGACATACCTCTCGATCATTTCTCGTGAACTCCCCATCACCCTTCCTCAGTCTGATTACCTGGTCCTTGACTGTTGTTTTCCTCCTGATGTGGCTATACAACAACTTAGCATCGAAAGCCAAATCTGACCCTATGTCATTTTCATATTGTCGCTTAGCCTCCCTTCTTATCTCTGCGTATTCGTTTCTGGCTCTTCGGCTAATCTCTTTATTTTGCTGAGTTCTCTGTCTTCTGTACCTTTTCCATTCTCTAGTACACCTAGTTTTTGCCTCCCTACACCTTTGGGTGAACCAAGGACTCGATCTGCTCTTCCCATTATTTCTGCTTCCCTTGGGAACAAATCTCTCCTCTGCCTCCTTGCATTTTGTTGCCACATAGTCCATCATTTCTTGTACTGGTTTTCCTGTCAGTTCCCTCTCCCACTGAATGTCTTGCAGGAAGTTCCTCATGCCTGAGTAGTTCCCCCTTTTGTAGTTTGTTTTTTCCCAACCTATTCCTGCTACTCTCTCCACTTGAAGCTCAGCTATGTAGTCGAAGCACAGAACCACATGATCACTAGCTCCCAGGGGCCTTTCATACATTATATCCTCGATGTTCGAACTACTCAAGGTGAATACAAGGTCCGGTCTTGCTGGTTCATCCTCTCCTCTCTCTCTCTGGTGGTGTCTCTTAACATGTTGATGCATGAGGTTTTCCAGTACCACATCCATCATCTTGGCCCTCCATGTTTCCGGACCCCCATGGGACTCCAGGTTTTCCCAGTCAATCTCCCTGTGATTGAAATCACCCATAACTAGTAACTTTGCTCCCCCCATGTGTGCTCTCCTGGCCACCTCGGCTAGTGTGTCGACCATTGCTCTGTTGCTCTCATCGTATTATTCTCTTGGCCTCCTGCAGTTCTGTTCTGGGTTGTACATTACTGCAATTATCACCTTATGTCCCTCAGACTAGATTGTTCCAAGTAGTCCCTTTCGCCCGTGCCATCCAGTCTTTCCATTTTCTGAAAACCCCACTGGTTTTTAATGAACAGTGCAACTCCTCCTTCCCCTCTCCTCCCTCTGTCTTTCCTGAGGATTTGGTATCCGGATGGAAAGATTGAATCTGTTATTATTCTGGTGAGTTTTGTTTCAGTGAGTGCTATTATGTCTGGGGATGTCTCCTTGATTCTTCCATGCCACTCCTCATACTTATTTGTTATTCCATCTGCATTTGTGTACCACACCTTCAACTTCTTTTGTAAGACAGTGGTCTGGGAGATATATTGGGGTTGGGGAAGTGGGAGACCTGATAAGGAACTATGGGTGGTTGCTGTGGGGGTGGAGTTTGTAATGCAGTGGGTGGGGGCACTGGATATGGCATGGGTTTTTTGGTTTAGAGTGTTTGGTTGCACTGGGGTTGACCTGTTTGGGGGGCTTCTATAGGAAGTTGTAAGGGAGGATGTATTTGATCTTCCTGGGTCTGGGTGTGTGTGTGGTGTGTGTGTGTGTGTGTGTGTGTGTGTGTGTGTGTGTGTGTGTGTGTGTGTGTGTGTGTGTGTGTGTGTGTGTGTGTGTGTGTGTGTGTGCGCGCGCGAGCGCATTAGCCTAGTTGTCGTGTCATGGGTTTACACCTTGTTTCGCCTCATTATCACTATATACTGCTAATATAAATTTCTAGGGACCTAGTGCCCCATTCTAGCAATAATTACGATATTCACAGAGCACTTTGACCGTGAAGTTCCCTCAGCAATCTTAGCAATAAAATATTAAGCATATACAACATACACACGATAATGTCTTATCGACTGCTAACTGAAGTCGGTGACAGGCCACTTTAATTATAGCCACCATGCAGTACACTGCGCACATAGACCGATGTTTTAACACCAGAGGCAACACCAACCCCCGGCGCATCCCCTCTCCTATATTTACTGATTCCTTCACCGTCATGTGGATAATATGTTGGTTATAACTATTACCATAATTTTTAAAGGGGTGTACCGTTAAGAAAGCGGAAGGTCTCGGTCAGATGACCAAAAGCTCCAAAGCCGGGTCATCATCTGACTAAGACCCGCTTCAGGGCACACTTGTCCTGTTTCCTGACAAACCCTACCTAACTTAACCATCGTGTGGCTTTATGGACATAACCCGGGCCAGGACCATACACCAGCGAACCACTTCGAACTTAAACTCGAGCCGTCGTGTGTTAGTGTGAGTTCTAAATGGTCCAAGTCGGACCGAAACGTCGTCATGAGCTTCTCTCTCCCTTGAGCGGGTTATTTATGTACATCACCATTCATAATTCAACCAATCCTCGAAAAATCTATCTATTTGGTTAAGTTTAGCTGGATAACGTTGTTCTCTGCCAATAAAAATTAACCAGTTATAACATGCAGCACACGCATGTTCTCGGAGCATCACTCTCCAGTCTCTACACAGGTCAACGATACCATGTTCTCACCTCAATAAATGCTTTATAAATGTAATAAGATACATTTGCAACAACTGGGTATCTTTCAGACGTTACGCCAACTAGTGGCTGAATTAATACAATATAGGGATAAAAACGCAAGACTAAGGAGACAAAAGTTGAGGGAATGAAACACTGTTCTCTTTAGGCGGGGATCCCGCTTACCAGTGACAATGTCTTCCTCCATATGTTGTATCTTTGACTCGTGTATATAAGCCCAATTTTTCCTGAATGTACTTCAGATTCGACTAAATAACCCTACTGTACGTGCGAAAGTTCCGAAATAAAAATACCCAGCTGTCGCACACGTCTTACCCAGACAATATCCAGTAATAAAGTCATCTTCAGAGGTCCTTCAAATATTCAGATAAAGTGTCTCCTAAATCGACAATGGCCAAGATTGAAATTCAGTTATATAGGCGCAGATTTGCCTATTGGATGTGTAAAACAGTGAAATTTTTAATTCTATTAAATCATTGGTAGATAAGACACATAGGCAACAGTTAGGCAACTTTATTCCGAAACGTTTCGCCTACACAGTAGGCGTCTTCAGTCGAATACAGAAAGTAGGCAGAAACTGAAGAAGCCTACTGTGTAGGCGAAACGTTTTGGAATAAAGTTGCCTAACTGTTGCCTATGTGTCTTACCTACCAACCTGTCGGTATTGTATACCATTTTGCTGTTAAATCATGTTAAATAAATTTCAGTTTACCTTTTCTGAACGGCTTCAATAATGTATCTTAATGTATCTTAGGGCCAGGATAGTACCATTTATGTTTTTTGTTTGAGCAAGCAAATTTGTGAATTTAGTAAAATTTTTGAATTGTTTGAATTCGTAATATAACTGCAGAATGACTCATCTGATCGCCTTCAAATTTTCACGGCTGGTGTGGTTTTCTGAACGCAATATTTGTGCTGTTATTGGGCGACATAACTCCAAATTTACCATATATATTGAACAGATAGTAATATCCATTTATATTCAAAAACTAAAGAATGTTTCTTCTGATTAACATCAAAATATTACAGACGATGCAAATAAGTATAAGATGGATGATGCCAAGTAAATTTACACAAATAACCCGCACATAGAAGAGAGGAGCTTACGACGACGTTTCGGTCCGACTTGGACCATTTACAATGGTCCAAGTCGGACCGAAACGTCGTCGTAAGCTCCTCTCTTCTATGTGCGGGTTATTTGTGTATCGTTCCAGTCACGGTATTGTGCCTTTCTTTCTGTTATTCAAGAAAATTTAGTCTGAATAGATGGAAATTTTAAATTTTGTTAAAATTGTTAAATATTCTGGACTGGTTGGAATCAGTTCAGTTACTGTAGAATGCCTTTTCTGACAGGCTTCAAACTTAACCGTTGGTGAGCTTTATTAAAAGGAAGCCTGATGCTCACTTTGAGTTGTGTATGTTTCAATTTGCCTCTATTGATTACTTTCAAGCCTGAATGTTTGTGAAATATTTTTGTATTGAATTTTGTGTTGAGTGAACATTTTTTATAATTATTTTATCTAATTATATTTTCTTAATAATATAAAAAACAAATAAGTTTTTGATAGGATAGTAGAAAATTTTAATACAGTGCATTGAAGCAGAGAGATATCACTACATCCAACATTGCTGGAACTGTTATTCATACCATCACACCACCAAAGCATGTCCAGTAAAAGACAAGAAGTTCTGCACTACATGTGGTAGTGAGGGACACACCTTCAGTTCCTGCACCGCTGCTGCTCCAACACAACCAGCGTACTTAAACTGCAAGAGTAATGATCACCATACACTGGCAGCAAAATGTCCTACAAGAAAGGATATTATGAAGAAAACACAAGATGCAGCAAAGAAAAAACCTACTAGCAACACTTCAACGTATGCAGCAATTGCAAAAATACAAGCAGACACTACAAAATTACTTCAAGCATCTACTCAGCCCGCCTCCACCACCACCACTACCATCACTCCTCCAACATGTGACGTAACGAAGATCACTACTGTCTACTATACGCTCATATGCAAAACATGGCTGTACCTGGATCATTTAACTCTACCATCAACGAGTTATTTGCATTAAATAACATGCCTTCATTTACATTCCCAGCATCTACACCTTCTGAAGAAATTCTCAAATTCACCAAAAACTTAATCGCCAACTCTTCTGCAGAAGTTCCATCAACACCACCAACTAGTGACGTCAATCCAACAACTACCAATGAGAAGCCTCCACCGCCACCTCTCACTGAATCCAACCAATCAGAAGCCTTACCACCAGAAACATCTTCTAATTCGTCTAGTGAAGTTGAAAACGAAGCAACACCACCTTCCTCTACTCCACCACCGCCTTCTCTACTTAGCTCACGTCGATTACCTGGAACACCATGGGTTAAACACAAAGGACTCATATTCTACACCACGAGGCTGTACCCTGCAAGCATGACTCGCCTAGAACTCATCCAACATCTCCAAGACAACACTGTATCGTACCAAAGCGAAGAAAGACCATTCCCTACCTACAACCAGATACTCCACCAACTCCAAACCAACGAATACTACTACAGCTCTCCCATAAGTGTGATACAACTCTCTCGAAAACAATTTACCGCACTGATAAACGGTTTAAGACCATAACCAACTCATCCTGCTTGCTGCCTTCTGACACTCCCAGCTCCTGCCGCTGCCTTCGCCATCCTCTCCTAGTGAGCCAAGCAATGACATCAGTCAAGCCTCTCTATCTACGTCTCCAGTACTTTTGTACCACATGTCCCAAAGTGGTTGGGCCACTTGCCTTGATTCCTCCTCTTCCCCTCCTCCCCATCCTTTTCCAGTTATTTCCATCCTTCCTTATCTTTCTTCCTTCCCATCTTACGACAGCTCTCGTCGTCCTCGATTCGATACAGTGCATAGGAAAAGACAACCAAGATAATTAATAAATTTGCTTGCACAGGACTTTTTTTAATTTAAGAATTAAATTACATTTTGCACCCAAAGCGACTAGTTTGTTAAGCACCCAATATCCACCAAGCAGACGTTAGCTTAAGATCATATGGATTCACAAAAGGCCTAGAAAAGAGGCCCCGACGCGGTTTACAGTAGTGCGTCTGGAGTTACATCTATAGTTGACTTACGTGTTGTAAACAAGCTTAGGAAATGTGCTTAATATGACTCGCATATTTTTGTCATTAATGATATATTTTGGCATATCACAAAAGTTATTATACTGTCTATTTCTATATTCGTCAAAAAGTGGACAATTGAAAACATTAGTGTTCAAAGTAGTGACCATAGGACTGGCCACATTTCATTTGGTTTGATCATTATCTGTGTGTGTCAAGCTGCCAAGCCTAAGCCTGCCTACTACAACTTCTATTAGTCTGTTCACATATGCAAGTTGCTCCATAAACATACTTATTTACGTCCATGTTATCGTAGTGTGTTATAGACCTAGTCAGGCCTATAACTGCATTCCTATAACTTTCAGTTTCATTATTTGCTTCTCTTCTAATATTGTTTTTATAATGCTAAATATAGATACACCAAATTTATATTCTACATTTTTCTTCGGGCCACTTTTCTTGGCCAACTTATCAACTTTATCATTAAGCAGTAATTCAATGTGTGATAAAATCAATAACAACTGCAAATTAATTAATTTTTCCAGAATTTTTTTTAGTATATCTGGCTTCTCCGATGAGAATGTTGTTAGAATCATTATGTGAATCGCGAGTTTTCAGTGATAAAACTGAATGAGTTATAATCATAGGGTCAAACTCAGTGAAATAAATTAGTTTTAGCACCATTTGGATGGTAAACAATTTAGTTTGCAGTGTAGACGTCCAGTTAATTCTTATGCCTTACCGAACAGAGTTTCTATCGCAACAAGAGCAGATGCAGCCACGCCAGTGATAAATTATTGCTAATAGTTAAGCGATATTTTTTTTCTTGAGCAGTTCCTGCGCAAGTGATTTAAGGAAGGGATTACTAGTGATGAGTTTCATGGGAGGAGCTTGCAGGTATGTGATATTAAATGAACACATCTTCCATGGAGGGGTGAAATGGTCCTCTTCTTGTCTACAGTGATATAGTTCATTCAAGTTATCAAACTTAATATAAATGTTTTCACAACTATTTATATCTGAGTGTATTCATTTTTAGACATTTAGCAAGATTTGTAGCATCAGTGTCTGGTTCATTTCTTAACATTCTAATACGAAGTACAATGTTAATCTCAATAATCCTGTCACTGATACTAGGAATACCAAGTTCCTTTCTCTTATAAAGTACCTTGGTGGATTTAGGACACCCAAGAATAATTCTAAGATGCTTTATTTTGGGTTAGCTTTAAGGGCTGGAGATAATTTTCCCTCGATATAACAACATGGCCGCAGTATAGTCAAAATAGGATCCAATATAGCTCAGTCACACTATTTTCACATTAGCACCATAGCTGGGGTGTACCCAGGAACAATGTTAAGAGCATTTAGCCTATCTTTGCATTTCCTATTTAGTTATTGTGGGATGGATTTATTGAACGATACGTCTACATCAAATTATCTAATTAACGTAACTGACGTTTTCACCCTGAAAACAAATGGGTGGGAAGATGTCGTTTGCTTCTCAATATCTTCGTTTCAGATAAACATATGACTAGGGCTAGATTGCAAATTACTTGAACAGCCTTAAGAATGATTCTAATCATATGTCTCGTAGAATGGATTATGATGTCATCAACATAACTTATAACTATATGTTTAGGTGAGGTATGTAGAGCATTGGAGAACACTAATTCGAACATTAAATAGCATGGGACTGAGAACTTCCTGTGGCGTACCTCGGGGCATTTCTTTAAACTCGCTTCAAAAATCTCGGTAGAGAACAGAGGATACTCTACGAGGAGAGAGTTTCCTATATTCAGAACATTCTCAGCAGCATTTATCTTCCCTTTCTTCTCGGTGTTCATTTACAACTCGAGAACGCCTTATTCAATCAGCTACAAGTTTTCGACACTGGAGCAGTACTCGCTGGACTATTTGCATTCGCGGGTGCCCTATGGGCAGTGTTAAATGGGCCATTCCCTGAAGAACAAAAAGCCTGGAACAAGCATAAATAACCTAAACATAGGAGAGAGGAGCTTACGACGACATTTCAGCCCGACTTGAACCATTTACAAAGTCACACTGTGACTTTGTAAATGGTCCAAATCGGACCGAAACATCATGGTAAGCTTCTCTCTATGTTCGGGTTATTTCTGTATAGGCCATTCCATGATTTTGTTTTCGTGTGGTAACTGGAAACAAACTATGATCGGCTTCAAAATTTCAACATTAGTGTATCCTACTATGAAGAAGGTCTACCTGGAGGGTATTCCTGGGGTCAACGCCCCCGCGGCCCGGTCCACGACCAGGCCTCCTTCCAGGTGTAGGTGAAATTTTGTCACTTATAATCTCGAAATGGTATACCGATATTTTATATTAATGCATTATTTTACCTTGATGCTGATGAGGGGCTTTTGATCCTCTTAAAAAAATGGGAGTGCTATATGATTCCTACTAGTTACCCCCCCCCAATTAAAATAAAACAACTGTGAATAATATAAATCTTTAATGGTTGAAAATTTTATTAGTCTTAGGCTGTGTAGGTGCACATTTTGTCGGATCCTGCGCAATAACTTGAGAATGCCTGTTTCGATCGACTTTAAACTTTTAATGCTGTATTTTCCTCAAACGAAGCATCACTTTGATTTTGATATCCGAAATTTATTAATCAAATTGGTTTCTGTGAAACAGCTGGAGAATATTTTTATCCGATCAGAAATAAATCAGTGTCCGACTTTATTACGTAATCTTTGGTTAAATCTAAAACATGCTCATTTAATAAAACTTAATTTCATGCATACTTATGTATATAAACCTTAAACCCTGGTGAATTTTAGTGAGAGAAAAGTTTTGGTTTATTTTGGCTTGCGTTGCTCCCATTTTTTTTTATTAAAGAAACTGGGAAAATTGAAATACTGATTTTCAAGCGATAATTTGTGCCTCATTTATTTGCCTTCACCCTTCAGTGTTGGTAAATTGATAATGCACATTCTGAGCGCCTTCAAACATGATGTGCTTGTGTATTTTAGGATATTGTTTCTTTTGATTTACCAAGTGAATTCCCCTTCAGTTTGGCTTAAAAACTGACGATTCTTAGTGGAAGGTTTGAATTACTTTTGGGCTATGTTCTAATTTTCCATTTTTATTGAAAAAAGATGTTTCGATTCAAATCTTCAACGCTAATATTCAACTGCATTAGAAACTTAGGTCTGCATTAATTATTTCGTGTACATTAAGGCACAGTCGACTTGAGTTATGCAATACGGGGGGAGGATAACTTTCTTGGATTGCAAAGCGAGCGAAATGCATCTGGCAGCCACATAGCAACGGTAAAGCTTATGGGAGCTACACAGCACTTGGGGAATGGGAGATGATCACTCTTGATCCACGAAAGGTAAGGATGATTCCATTTCCTTCGTTTGATGGATGCTGGGAAAAATCATGCAGTCATCGAGGAATCCACCATGAAGAGCGTAGCTGAGAATAGTGAGCTGAGGTCTGATATAACAGAAAATGACGGATTGTAAAAGTTATCTTGATTTCCGAAATATTCTGGAAATAATTTGGGAAATGTCGGCATCTTAAGAAAATGGTTCAATTACAGACCACTGATTGGTGGAGAGTCGCAATTCCGACTTAGAATGCTGTTGTCAGCGACTGTTGGAGTTTAATTACTACTCCAGGATAGTTTTGTAGCCACTCCCTGACTGCTGTCTGCCACGCTGGCGTTACATTCCCCCCCCCCGCGCAGCATGTTGGCGTCACAAACCTCCACGCAGTATGCTGGCGTCACACACCTCCACGCATTATGCTGGCGTCACATTCTCACGCAGTATGCTGGCGTCACACACCTCCACGCATTATGCTGGCGTCACATTCTCACGCAGTATGCTGGCGTCACACACCTCCACGCAGCATGTTGGTGTCACACACCTCCATGAAGCATGCTGGCGTCACACACCTCCACGCAGCATGCTGGTTTCACCCACCTCCACACAGGATGATGGCGTCACATACCTAGACACATCATGCTGGCGTAATGCACCATCACACAGCACCATAGCGTCAGACACAACACACATCATTGCGCGCCACAAACATACACATACACACAAATAAGATCAATACATTGCTTTAAGAACCGGTATGATGAAGCTCACGGAGCGGGGAGTGACTTAGTGACGACCAGAGAAGAGGTGGGGCCAGGAGCTATGAATCGACCCCTTCAACCACAATTGGGTGAGTATGCACACACACACACACACACACACACACACACACACACACACACACACACACACACATACACACACACACACACACACACACACACATAAATATACACACATACACACACACACACACACACCCACAACAGGCCTAGTGTCTAATCGACATGTGCCTTGGACAAAATGGTAACTAACACACACACACACACACACACACACACACACACACACCCCTACACACACACACAACAGGCCTAGTGTCTAATCGACATGTGCCTAGGACAAAATGGCAACTAACACACACACACACACACACACACACACACACACACACACACACACACACATGCACACACATATATATATACATACACACACACACACACACACACACACACACACACACACACACACACACCTACAACAGGCCTAGTGTCTAATCGACATGTCCCTAGGACAAAATGGTAACTAACACACAACACACACACACACACACAACCTACACACCTACACACACACAACAGGCCTAGTGTCTAATCGACATGTGCCTAGGACTAAATGGTAACTAACACACACACACACACACACACACACACACACACACACACACACACACACACACACACACACCTACACACCTACACACCTACACACACACAACAGGCCTAGTGTCTAATCGGCATGTGCCTAGGACAAAATGGTAACTAACCTACACACCTACACACCTACACACACACAACAGGCCTAGTGTCTAATCGACATGTGCCTAGGACAAAATGGTAACTAACACACACACACACACACACATACCTACACACCTACACACACACAACAGGCCTAGTGTCTAATCGACATGTGCCTAGGACAAAATGGTAACTAACACACACACACACACACACACACACACACACACACACACACACACACACACACACCTACACACCTACACACCTACACACACACAACAGGCCTAGTGTCTAATCGACATGTGCCTAGGACAAAATGGTAACTACACACGCACACACACCTACACACACACAACAGGCCTAGTGTCTAATCGACATGTGCCTAGGACAAAATGGTAACTAACACACACATCGAGGCATCAGACTGTGAGGCAGTACGACAGAAAATGTGACTGCGTGTCTCCCGCTTGAGGTATCTTCAAGTGCCTGATTATCCTGGAATTTGGCTCGTCTTGAAGGCAATCGACTCGTTAAATGCGGCAAGAGTTCAACTCCTCCTGGGATGCCAGGTGAGGAAACTTAGTCTGTAGAAAATCCAAATTCCCTATGTGCTATGACATTCTCATTTGGGGTAACTTATGCCTTGTTTATTTAGCACAAATAAGTTCGTTTAGGTACATGTACAATTAAATATGAGTACAGAGTTACACAAGTTTTAAGTGATTACAATTATCTTACATAGTAATATCTGTGTAAATTACCTAGGAAAACCCTAATAAGTTTGATACAGTGACTCTTTCCTTTGGGTTATTGCAATTTCCTTTGGGTCTTGTATTTCCATTGGAGTCTTGCAGACAACACAGTAAGTGTCAGGGGGCCAAGATTGTTTACCTGCCTCCCAACATACATAAGGGGGACTACCAATAAACCCCTGGCTGTCTTCAAGAAGGCGCTGGACAAGCACCTAAATTCAGTGCCTGACCAGCCGGGCTGTAGTTCGTACGTCGGTTTGCATGCGGCCAGCAGTAACAGCCTGGTTGATAAGACCCTGATCCACCATGAGGCCTGGTCACAGACTGGGCCGCGGGGCTGCTGACCCCCTAAACCCTCTCCAGGTACTGTATTTTCATTGGAGTCCCTAACAACAACAGAACAGTAGATCTATGTCAACCCTGTGGAAATATAAACACATATGCAGTATAATATGATCCTTTATTGACAACGTTTCGGCCACACAGTGGGCTTTATCAAGTCACAAACAGTATAAATAACTTTTTGATCCTATTCTGATGAATTACATTCACTTTTTAGTACCCAACATTCCTTCCCTCATAAATTGCGTTAACTGTAATACAAAATTTGGTTATAATATCAAGCACGAACTTGGTAATGAAACCATAACCTTCATGATTGCAAGTCAAGACTATCTGGTGGTTTTACTACCTTACCTGAATGTCTGAAAGGTGAGAATTGGGACTCTGCACTGCTGGAAGAATCTCACCTTCCACCTCTGTCCCTACTACCCCACATTTACATTCAGTACTGGCTCCAAATTATACTACACCAGTTAATTATTTTCTTCAACCCCAGTAGCTACTACTACTGAGCTAGAAGGGGTGCATCTATTTGGGCTCATTTTAATCCTCATAGCACATTAGGATTAGATGGTGTTTCAAGACTATCCTGGTCACAGACCGGGCCATGGAGGCGTTGACCCCCAAATCCCTCCCTCCCCCTCAGGTATGACCTGCTGTATGGTATGACCAGGTGTGTGCTGTTATCCTGTATATGTCATGAACTAGTTTGTGTGTCGCAGTTCTGTAGGTGTTATTACCTGCTGTATGTGTGTTGTTATCTTGTATTTGTCATGAACTAGTTTGTGTGTGTCATAGTTCTGTAGATGTTATTACTTGCTGTGTGTGTGTTGTTATCCTGTATATCAAGACCTGGTGTGTGTGTGTGTGTGTGTGTGTGTGCGCATAGTTTATCTTCGTAACATTTATTGTTTAGTTCTGCTGCTATGCCTCTTGAGACCAAATTTTCAGTGTTTACGTTAGTGTGGGCTCCACGCTGGCGCTGCATATTCAAGGATCGTTGTACAAAGCGTGTGGAGAAAACTTTTCTTCAACTCCCAGAGGGATAGTGACGCCCCCTGGGGACAGTGGCGCCCCCTGGGGCAGCAACCCCTCGAGAGAGCTAAGATCTCTCTCACTTACTTTCCCACAGTCTGCGGATGAAAAGGGCCATGACCTCTATCTTTTGCACTTGCAGAGATCAATTAGCACATTCCAGAATGCCCATTCGTCTTAACATGTATGCCTGATCAAGCAAAATCAGACACCCTCTGATTGGATTACAGAGTCATAGCTGATCAAAAGCGACACACGAGAGACACGTGTACAACAGAAGTTACACTCTACGGGATTGCAAATGACCAGACGTTTGTCTGATAAAATGGCGATTTCCCAAGACAGGAAAAAAATCCAAAAATATATGCTTGGGTACTTTAGAAACACCCAGGGTTTTAATAGCCTACAACCCGCATCTCAGACTGAAGGAATCAGCTAATTCTGATTGTAAAAGGTTGAGAGAGCTGTTATCTAGCGTCTGTAAATCATAGGTCAGTAGATATCCTTGCATAAAAGAGGGCGGAAGGTAGCAACAGTCGGGTTCTTGATTCGTGATTCGAGATTGCAATTCGATGAGTGAACCTGTGACGAGGAGGCCAGGTGGCAAGGGGACTTGGTGCGTTACCCGACCACCCGACGCAGAAATATTCGTAGCCAATTTTGTGTGTGTTTCTCGTGCCGTGAATAGATACGGACATGTCAACGAGTGTAGGAAGTACCACGGGACAACTGTACTGTTCCCGTGTAGCTCACTCATGTTAGCCGTTAGGCGGCTTGTGCCAAACAGACAGCGGAGTGTAGACGTCCAGCGTCATCTCTTCAATCAAGCCATCAATACCGGTGTCACCATAGTGGTGTAGAATACACACACCCTGGTAAGTCTTTATCAAGCCCTTTATTTAACCATTCTACTGCAGTAGAAGGGTATATGGGAAGGGTGGATAAGACTGACCAATTAGACGTTGTTACACATGGGCGATTGTCTACAACCTGGTAAAACTCACCCACGAGGTTCCCGGTGCCGTATCTGCAATGACTGAAGAATATACACCAAACAGCCGTGGTGGGTCTTAAGATGATGAAACACTTGGAGGAGGCTGCAAGTAGCTTCCATCTGTCATCAACAAAGATAAATATTAATCCACTTAGTGGATCCTTAATTATAATAACTTTTAATATACTCATCTTACCCAAAATCCCGCACAAAGCGTCCTGATTATTAGATTATGTGGCAGCACTAAACCAACAGGGATCATGACGCGCTAGTGAAAGGTAGATAATCATATCTGATCGCAAGTATAGTTCTAATTCCTTGGATCAAGAGGTTTACACTAGAATTATGGCACCCACCTTGAAAGGTACAGTGTCTCGAAAACTTCTTAATATTCTTGAATGCTCTTACAGTTGCAAAAATAGTGTTCGACTCCGACGTTACTGAGGCAATATGTGGCAAAGCTGTTGTTTTAGTTATGTTGTAACTGTGTACTGTTTATGTTCGCACATTGTTCCTGTTATGTGGCAACCCTCTTTCTTTAGTAGTGTGGCAACACTGTTCTTCTGGTTTTGTTGCAGGAACGTTCCTGTTATGTGGCAATAATGTTCTGGAAGTGGTAAAGCTGTTCTTTTAGTTATGTGGCAACATTGTTGTTCTAGTCATGTTTCAAAAAGTGCGGCAACACTGATGTTCTAGAGCTGTGGCAACGCAGTTTTTGTAGATAAAGCAACACAGTTTCTCTAGTTATGAGGCATCACTAGGCCACTTCAAGTTCCGAAAATGTTCGTTAAGTTACGTTGCCAAACTGTTCTAGTTGAGTAGCAACAATGCCATTCTAGTCAGGTTTTAGATATGTCCTTTAATTATCTTGCAACAATGTTTTTCTTATATAGTACCACTGTTGTTCTACTTACCATGTAAGTAGAACAACATATACCAACATTGTTCATCTGGTTATGTTGCAAGAATGTTCATTTACTTATGCAGCACAACAGTTCTTTATTTAAGCGGCAATATTATTCTTGTAATAAAGTTGGTAGAATTACCGACAATATGTAAAGTAAAAGGACACAAGTGCAACTAATGTGACATTTATTGTGGCAACGTTTCGCTCTCCAGGAGCTTTATCAAGTAATGGCTTGATAAAGCTCCTGGAGAGCGAAACGTTGCCACAATAATGTCACATTAGTTGCACTTGTGTCCTTTTACTTTAAATATTATTCTTATTGTCAGTACCTGAGGGATCAATATCAAATTTATCACAACTCAGAGAAACTTATATTTGATACAAAAAGGAAACAAGACTTTTGAAAATGCCCTCAGATTTTTAATAGAAACTTTCTCAATAATCTTTACATCTCCTGAAGACGGTCATATTACTTTCTCTCATGCTTTCACCCACTAGATGGAGAAAGTTTCAAAACATCTTTCTACTCGTTACCAATTTCGATTTTTCTTCAGTTCTCCCGCCCGGTCTGAGGTCAGACTTTCGTGTTTACTATCTAGTCAACCAGGCTGTTGCTGCCTGCTACAGTGGAACGTAACTAATTTGACACTTTTTGCAGGAATTACTCCGGATGGCCCTGAGTATTCTCTGTCATGTTATTAATGCAATGAGCGTCACTGACATACCTCAGAGAGCTCTTCGACTCTCGACTCCGAGACTGAGGCAATATGTCCTTATTGACTGCTTGATAAGCAGTGTTGTTGCTGCTGGCGGACTGTAGGCCGATGAAACCCTCATGATATTCCTGATGTAAGCGTCTAGGAGGTATAGGAACTACGTATATACTTCATAAAACATTTTCGCAAGGTAAATTAATATTCCTAATAGGGCTACGGTTTTTCTGAACATAAAATAACATTGTGAAGTCTTCGTAATACGCAGCTTAATGCCGCCAACATGAAGGTTTTGGAGAACTTTGCTAACACTTAACAAGCAGCCACTAATTCAAAATTAACATACATGTTTCACAACATGCTTTGTGGGGTCACAAAGTTTTGTGTTGATTAAATCTGTAAAAAGTCAAGTCATGACCTGATAAAGCTCTACACAGAGCTAAAAGTTGTCCCAGTAAAAGCTTGAACGTCATTTTCATTGCCTGGATGTTTTCAATTATTAATTTGCTGTACATAAGAACAGACACTGCAGATAAGTAGCCCCGTCTATTATTAGTGTAAAATATACACTCGTATTACTCTTATGAATATCTTATTATCTATTTCTTTTATTTAACCTGCTGAAAAAAGGTGAATATGACAACATAAAGCAGGAATGTGATAGTAACCTTTGCACTTAAGGTGCTGACGGAGGATTAACGGGAGTGGAGAAGCTTCTGTAAGCAAAGATAAGTGACAAGGTGTTACTCGGAGCAGTTGCTAGGTGGGAGGGTGTTACTCGGAGCAGTTGCTAGGTGGGAGGGTGTTACTCGGAGCAGTTGCTAGGTGGGAGGGTGTTAGTCTGAGCAGTTTCACCTTCACGTAAAAATCATCAGCGACTGGGTCACTTATCTTTCCATCCCCTCCTAAACTCCGTTCCATACCTATTCATTCCCTTTATCCTTCCGCATCCTTCTTCCTTCTCCTCCTTACCAGGGTTATAATGAAGGAAGGGAGTGAGTAGGCTGGGGAAGCGGGGGCTATGGAGAGAGGGAAGAGAAGAGAGGAACATGTAGCACTGACGAGGTGGGAATATTCCCAGCAAGTGATGGTGCGCGGTTCGGTGAACGCTGGCAAGGGAGGGTGACTTCGAGCTATGAGTACTGATGAGTACTTGGAAAAGTGAGGAGGATAGCCACTTCCAAATATGAATGATGGAGTACTGTGAACGGTGGGAGAGTGGGGGGTATTGTGAACGGTTGGAGAGTGGGGGTACTGTGAACGGTGGGAGAGTGGAGGTACTGTGAACGGTGGGAGAGTGGAGGTACTGTGAACGGTTGGAGAGTGGGGGTACTGTGAACGGTGGGAGAGTGCGGGGTACTGTGAACGGTGGGAGAGTGCGGGGTACTGTGAACGGTGGGAGAGTGAGGGGTACTGTGAACGGTGGGAGAGTGCGGGGTACTGTGAACGGTGGGAGAGTGAGGGGTACTGTGAACGGTGGGAGAGTGAGGGGTACTGTGAACGGTGTGAGAGTGGAGGTACTGTGAACGGTGGGAGAGTGGAGGTACTGTGAACGGTGGGAGAGTGGGGGTATTGTGAACGGTGGGAGAGTGGAGGTACTGTGAACGGTGGGAGAGTGGAGGTACTGTGAACGGTTGGAGAGTGGGGGTACTGTGAACGGTGGGAGAGTGGAGGTACTGTGAACGGTGGGAGAATGGGGGTACTGTGAACGGTGAGAGATGAAGGGGTAAGCGGGGACTCTGAATAACAGAGATAAGAGTAAGGCGGAAGTCCCAGCAGCAAGAAGATAGAGCTCCCAGCAGCAATAAGATACTCCTACTAGCAAGGAAGAAGGACCTCTTAGTACCAAGAAGGAAGATACTTCTAGCAGCAAGAAGGAAGATGGACCTCCAATTAGCAAGAAGGAAGAGAGACCTCGTAGCAGAAAGAAGGAAGATGGCCATCCTAACAGAAAGGAAGAAGATGGATCTCTTAGCAGCAATAAGGAAGATACTCCTATCAGCAAGAAGGAAGATGGACGATGTATGCCCAGCTGGGTTCATATTTTGCGCCATTCTGGTGCTTCCATCTATAGGCTTATCACAAGCTCAGCCCACACCACGATTACCCTGTCTCACTCAGGGAGCCTTCACTCAGTCAACAGCTCCACTCCTCTCTCCCTCGTGGGCATGGCCCTCTGGGTCGCCCCAGGGCACTTAAACACACTGCCAAATGGAAATAAATGGTATAAAATACCGACACAATGGAAATATAAATACATGTGCAGTATAATGTGATCCTTTATTGACAACGTTTCGCCCACACAGTGGGCTTTTTCAAGTTACAAAAGCCCATTGTGTGGGCGAAACGTTGTCAATAAAGGATCATATGTGTTTATATTTACACTGCCAAATAAAGGAACGAAGCCTCCGAGAAGACTTATCCTTCATTCCCGCTACCAGATCAACAGCAAAAGACAGACGGTGCCCCGTGGCCTGATCGCTAAAGCTATCGCTTCACACGGCGAGGGTATGCGCTCGATTCCCAGCGCGGGTAGAAACATGGGGCGTGTTTCTTTACACCGGTTGTCTATGTTCACCCATCAGTAAAATGGGTACCCAGGAGTTAATCAACTGGTGTGGGTCGCATCCTGGGACAAGGACCTAATTTGCCTGAAATGCTCAGCATAACAAGGGACTTTCTATATAGTAGTATGTCACTGACGTCAGCTAGGCCTAGGTAGTCGCAACAAATGTGTTTGCCCGGAGAGAGGAGGGAAGACAAAGTTGTTGTCTCCACTTCATCTCCCCATACAAGAAGCATCCATCTCTCTACTGCAAGTTTCATCATTCACTCCACAGCATCCCACGCTGTTTTCAAGTCATGTTTCAGCGTCACCTGCATGTTTCTGTTGTTGTTATTCAGCACGGCTATTTCAGCAAGTCAGAAGTGAGTTTGTGTGGTGTTCTGCCTCCAGTGTGTGAGGGTAGGCGTTGCGGTCTGGCTCCACAATAAACACCTTGGACCGCCTCACCCACGCTCATCTCACACCACTACACTCTTACACCTTCTCTGCTGTTTTTCTAGGAATTCAGTGTGAATTCTTTGCCAGAGCTGTGTATCCTAGTGCCTGAGGTCACTCGAAGCCACGTGGATCACGAAGTCACATGTGGATAAGGCCACGTGGATCTACAAGCCACATGCTGTTGTCTTCTGCCTGGCATTACCCATGATGTCACGATGCTGCCCGCATCACTCCCCTAACGCCACGATGCTGCCTGACGTCACCTCGCGACGTCACCCACGACGTTTGCCCGACGTCACCTCGCGACGTCACCCACGTCTGCCTGACGTCACTCGCGACATCACTCTGGATGTATGCCCCACGTCACTTCAGGATGTCACCCTGAACATCTGCCCGACGTCACCCTGGACGTCTTCCCGACGTTGCCTCGTGACGTCACCCAGGACGTCACTGCTGCCTGAGGTCACCTTGCGATGTCACCCTATAACATCCCTCATGACATCACTACATGATGTCACATCGACAGCGTTAGTTTCACAATGAGCAATTTGTTTCAGTACTGTCAAAAAGATTGAGACAGATGTGTCACGTGTTAATTCCTCTCAGTCAGTGTTCTCACATGTTCGTGAATGCCTAAGTGTCGATTTTTGCACAGAAAAGTGTCATTTACCAGTGCAAGCCATGTTGTAACCACATGTGCATTGCAGGTGTGTGAAGTTTTCCATGTGTTCCGATGTGTGGTCTGAGCCTAGGTGTGTGTGTAGACCACAGAATGGTATGAGCCCTGACCATTGGTAGCACCCTTGTGTTACGTGTCATCCATTGTGACCATTGACAGCTGACATTAGTCAGTCCAGGCATCAGTTTACTAACGTCTGAGCCCCCATGTACAGAAACCTCTTATGCTCACCGTTCATAGATGCCTGGGTTGAACCCATTACGACTTCTCATTGAGACTCGTTTCACTTCACCTCCTGACCATCAGAGTGCAGTTATATGTAGCAAAACAATCTGAGGAGGCTTAGACTAACCTCTTGTAGGATTCCATCTCTGTGGAGAGAATGACACCATCAAGCCACAGTAACCCTGTCAGCAGACGACTGTCTGACTTGTGCCAGAGCTTCAGTGAGCAGCCTGCACAAAGATGATGACACTTTGACTGCTAGCCCGCTCACTCCAGTTACAGTGTATGCTGCTACGACTCCCAGATGTTTCACCTGAGTCGTCCCTGCCACAACTCACTCCACCCTTGCCAGCAGTGACAGAACCAGCGACAGTACCAGTCGAGAAATGTCTTGAGCCGCTTACCAGAAAAAGTCCTGCCCATTTGCCGAGTGCTGACGACACCTCACTCGAAGACACTAGCAGGTTATGCCCCAGGTTGAGTGAACCATGCAGCAACTACTCCACGATGAGTGCTTCACCGTTCCAGAGGAGACTGTACCCTGTTGCATCACAGCTCAGCCACAGCAATGTTTCCTGTGTTGCAGTATTTGTTCAGATGCAGGAAGGCATGCAGTGACACTGCTGAGGCTCACTGCCTTGGACCATGATATTTTAGCACACCCCCTCTTTTTTCTTCCCTCCATGCAGAAAGTTTTTTTTATCCATGCCTACACACACACACATTATATATATATATATATATATATATATATATATATATATATATATATATATATATATATATATATATATATATATATATATATATATATATATATATATATATATATAACACACCGGCCAACTCCCACCAACTCCATCACTGTCTTGCCAGAAGGGTGCTTTACACTACAGTTTTTAAACTGCAACATTAACACCCCTCCTTCAGAGTGCAGACACTACTTCCCATCTCCAGGACTCAAAGTCCGGCCTGCCGGTTTCCCTGAATCCCTTCATAAATGTTACTTTGCTCACACTCCAACAGCACGTCAAGTATTAAAAACCATTTGTCTCCATTCACTCCTATCAAACACGCTCAAGCATGCCTGCTGGAAGTCCAAGCCCCTCGCACACAAAACCTCCTTTACCCCCTCCCTCCAACCTTTCCTAGGCCGACCCCTACCCCGCCTTCCTTCCACTACAGACTGATACACTCTTGAAGTCATTCTGTTTCGCTCCATTCTCTCTACATGTCCGAACCACCTCAACAACCCTTCCTCAGCCCTCTGGACAACAGTTTTGGTAATCCCGCACCTCCTCCTAACTTCCAAACTACGAATTCTCTGCATTATATTCACACCACACATTGCCCTCAGACATAACATCTCCACTGCCTCCAGCCTTCTCCTCACTGCAACATTCATCACCCATGCTTCACACCATATAAGAGCGTTGGTAAAACTATACTCTCATACATTCCCCTCTTTGCCTCCGAGGACAAGGTTCTTTGTCTCCACAGACTCCTAAGTGTACCGCTCACCCTTTTCCCCTCATCAATTCTATGATTCACCTCATCTTTCATAGACCCATCCGCTGACACGTCCACTCCCAAATATCTGAATACATTCACCTCCTCCATACTCTCTCCCTCCAATCTGATATCCAATCTTTCATCACCTAATCTTTTCGTTATATATATATATATATATATATATATATATATATATATATATATATATATATATATATATATATATATATATAGACAGGAAGAAATCCAAATATTTTTCCTTGAAGCCTTTTTTATCCACTTCTCCGAGGTTATGGGTCCCACGATTTATTTACACCAGAGGTGGACCCCAATTATATATGCATATATATATATATATATATATATATATATATATATATATATATATATATATATTTATATGTGTGTGTGTGTGTGTGTGTGTGTGTGTGTGTGTGTGTGTGTGTGTGTGTATGTGTGTGTGTGTGTGTGTGTGTGTGTGTGTTTGTGTGTGTGTGTGTGTGTGTGTGTGTGTGTGTGTGTGTGTGTGTGTGTTGTGTTCTGTGCAATGTGTCTGCAAGAGAGGCCGAATTTTGTTTTTACAGTCAATCATGGACGAGGATGACTATGGGTAGGTGGCCGAGTGATGTATACCAAGCTGGGTTCATATTTTGTGCCATGCTGGTGCTGCCATGTACAGGTCTATCCCATGCTCAGTCTATACTATCCTTACCCTGTCTCACTCAGACAGCCGCCTTCACTCAGTCAACAGCTCTACTCCTCTCTCCCTCATGAGCATGGCCCCCAGGGTCGCCCCAGGGCACTTAAACACACTGCCTATGTATCAAGAACCCAATAAAGGAACGAAGCCTCCGAGAAGCCTTATCCTTCATTCCCGCTACCAGATCAACAGCAAAATACAGATAAAACACTATCAGCAAGAAGAAAGATACTCCTCCTTGCAGCAAGAAGGAAGATTGACTACCTAGCAGCAAAAAGATGGACCTCCTAGCAGCAAGAAAGATGGACCTTCTAGCAGCAAGAAAGATGGATCTCCGACCAGCAAGAAAGATGGACCTCCTAGCAGCAAGAAGATGGATCTCCTAACAGCAAGAAGATGGACCTCCTAGCAGCATGAAAGATGGACATCCTAGCAGCAAGAAGATGGAACTCCTAGCAGCAAGAAGATGGACCTCCTAGCAGCAAGAAGATGGACCTCCTAGTAGCATGAAAGATGGACCTCCTAGCAGCAAGAAGATGGACCTCCTAGCAGCAAGAAGTTGGACCTCCTAGCAGCAAGAAAGATGGACCTCCTAGCAGCAATAAAGATGGGCCTCCTAGCAGCAAGAAAGATGGACATGCGAGCAACAAGGAGGAAGATGGACCTCCGAGCAACAAAGAGGAAGAGGGACCTCCGAGCAACAAAGAGGAAGAGGGACCTCCGAGCAACAAGGAGGAAGAGGGAGCTCCGAGCAACAAGGAGGAAGAAGGACCTCCGAGCAACAAGGAGGAAGAAGGACCTCCGAGCAACAAGGAGGAAGAAGGACCTCCGAGCAACAAGGAGGAAGAAGGACCTCCGAGCAACAAGGAGGAAGAAGGACCTCCGAGCAACATGGAGGAAGAGGGACCTCCGAGCAACAAGGAGGAAGAAGGACCTCCGAGCAACAAGAAGGAAGAGGAACCTCCGAGCAACAAGGAGGAAGAAGGACCTCCGAGCAACAAGAAGGAAGAGGGACCTCCGAGCAACAAGGAGGAAGAAGGACCTCCGAGCAACAAGGAGGAAGAAGGACCTCCGAGCAACAAGGAGGAAGAAGGACCTCCGAGCAACAAGGAGGAAGAAGGACCTCCGAGCAACAAGGAGGAAGAAGGACCTCCGAGCAACAAGGAGGAAGAAGGACCTCCGAGCAACAAGAAGCAAGAAGGACCTCCGAGCAAGAAGGAGGAAGAAGGACCTCCGAGCAACAAGGAGGAAGAAGGACCTCCGAGCAACAAGGAGGAAGAGGGACCTCCGAGCAACAAGGAGGAAGAAGGACCTCCGAGCAACAAGAAGGAAGAGGAACCTCCGAGCAACAAGGAGGAAGAAGGACCTCCGAGCAACAAGAAGGAAGAGGGACCTCTGAGAAACAAGGAGGAAGAAAGACCTCCGAGCAACAAGGTGGAAGAAGGACATCCAAGCAACAAGGAGGAAGAAGGACCTCCGAGCAACAAGGAGGAAGAAGGACCTCCGAGCAACAAGGAGGAAGAAGGACCTACGAGCAACAAGGAGGAAGAAGGACCTCCGAGCAACAAGGAGGAAGAAGGACCTCAGAGCAACAAGGAGGAAGAAGGACCTCAGAGCAACAAGGAGGAAGAAGGACCTCCGAGCAACAAGGAGGAAGAAGGACCTCCGAGCAACAACGAGGAAGGACCTCCGAGCAACAAGGAGGAAGAAGGACCTCCGAGCAACAAGGAGGAAAAAGGACCTCCGAGCAACAAGGAGGAAGAAGGACCTCCGAGCAACAAGAAGCAAGAAGGACCTCCGAGCAACAAGGAGGAAGAAGGACCTCCGAGCAACATGGAGGAAGAAGGACCTCCGAGCAACATGGAGGAAGAAGGACCTCCGAGCAACAAGGAGGAAGAAGGACCTCCGAGCAACAAGGAGGAAGAGGGACCTCCGAGCAACAAGGAGGAAGAAGGACCGCCGAGCAACAAGAAGGAAGAGGAACCTCCGAGCAACAAAGAGGAAGAAGGACCTCCGAGCAACAAGGAGGAAGAAGGACCTCCGAGCAACAAGGAGGAAGAAGGACCTCCGAGCAACAAGGAGGAAGAAGGACCTCCGCGCAACAAGGAGGAAGAAGGACCTCCGAGCAACAAGGAGGAAGAAGGACCTCCGAGCAACAAGGAGGAAGAAGGACCTCCGAGCAACAAGGAGGAAGAAGGACCTCCGAGCAAAAAGAAGGAAGAAGGACCTCCGAGCAACAAGGAGGTAGAGGGACCTCCGAGCCACAAGGAGGAAGGAGGACCTACGAGCAACAAGGAGGAAGAAGGACCTCCGAGCAACAAGGAGGAAGAAGGACCTCCGAGCAACAAGGAGGAAGAAGGACCTCCGAGCAAAAAGGAGGAAGAAGGACCTCCGAGCAACAAGGAGGAAGAAGGACCTCCGAGCTACAAAGAGGAAGAAGGACCTCCGAGCAACAAGGAGGAAGAAGGACCTCCGAGCAACAACGAGGAAGGACCTCCGAGCAACAAGGAGGAAGAAGGACCTCCGAGCAACAAGGAGGAAGAAGGACCTCCGAGCAACAAGAAGCAAGAAGGACCTCCGAGCAACAAGGAGGAAGAAGGACCTCCGAGCAACATGGAGGAAGAAGGACCTCCGAGCAACAAGGAGGAAGAAGGACCTCCGAGCAACAAGGAGGAAGAGGGACCTCCGAGCAACAAGGAGGAAGAAGGACCGCCGAGCAACAAGAAGGAAGAGGAACCTCCGAGCAACATGGAGGAAGAAGGACCTCCGAGCAACAAGGAGGAAGAAGGACCTACGAGCAACAAGGAGGAAGAAGGAGCTCCGAGCAACAAGTAGGAAGAATGACCTCCGAGCAACAAGGAGGAAGAGGTACCTCCGAGCAACAAGGAGGAAGAAGGACCTCCGAGCAACAAGGAGGAAGAAGGACCTCCGAGCAACAAGGAGGAAGAAGGACCTCCGAGCAACAAGAAGCAAGAAGGACCTCCGAGCAAGGAGGAGGAAGAAGGACCTCCGAGCAACAAGGAGGAAGAAGGACCTCCGAGCAACAAGGAGGAAGAGGGACCTCCGAGCAACAAGGAGGAAGAAGGACCTCCGAGCAACAAGAAGGAAGAGGAACCTCCGAGCAACAAGGAGGAAGAAGGACCTCCGAACAACAAGAAGGAAGAGGGACCTCCGAGAAACAAGGAGGAAGAAAGACCTCCGAGCAACAAGGAGGAAGAAGGATCTCCGAGCAACAAGGAGGAAGAATGACCTCCGAGCAACAAGGAGGAAGAAGGACCTCCGAGCAACAAGGAGGAAGAAGGACCTCCGAGCAACAAGGAGGAAGAAGGACCTCCGAGCAACAAGGAGGAAGAAGGACCTCCGAGCAACAAGAAGCAAGAAGGACCTCCGAGCAAGAAGGAGGAAGAAGGACCTCCGAGCAACAAGGAGGAAGAAGGACCTCCGAGCAACAAGGAGGAAGAGGGACCTCCGAGCAACAAGGAGGAAGAAGGACCTCCGAGCAACAAGAAGGAAGAGGAACCTCCGAGCAACAAGGAGGAAGAAGGACCTCCGAGCAACAAGAAGGAAGAGGGACCTCCGAGAAACAAGGAGGAAGAAAGACCTCCGAGCAACAAGGTGGAAGAAGGACATCCAAGCAACAAGGAGGAAGAAGGACCTCCGAGCAACAAGGAGGAAGAAGGACCTCCGAGCAACAAGGAGGAAGAAGGACCTACGAGCAACAAGGAGGAAGAAGGACCTCCGAGCAACAAGGAGGAAGAAGGACCTCAGAGCAACAAGGAGGAAGAAGGACCTCAGAGCAACAAGGAGGAAGAAGGACCTCCGAGCAACAAGGAGGAAGAAGGACCTCCGAGCAACAACGAGGAAGGACCTCCGAGCAACAAGGAGGAAGAAGGACCTCCGAGCAACAAGGAGGAAAAAGGACCTCCGAGCAACAAGGAGGAAGAAGGACCTCCGAGCAACAAGAAGCAAGAAGGACCTCCGAGCAACAAGGAGGAAGAAGGACCTCCGAGCAACATGGAGGAAGAAGGACCTCCGAGCAACAAGGAGGAAGAAGGACCTCCGAGCAACAAGGAGGAAGAGGGACCTCCGAGCAACAAGGAGGAAGAAGGACCGCCGAGCAACAAGAAGGAAGAGGAACCTCCGAGCAACAAAGAGGAAGAAGGACCTCCGAGCAACAAGGAGGAAGAAGGACCTCCGAGCAACAAGGAGGAAGAAGGACCTCCGAGCAACAAGGAGGAAGAAGGACCTCCGCGCAACAAGGAGCAAGAAGGACATCCGAGCAACAAGGAGGAATAAGGACCTCCGAGCAACAAGGAGGAAGAAGGACCTCCGAGCAACAAGGAGGAAGAAGGACCTCCGAGCAAAAAGAAGGAAGAAGGACCTCCGAGCAACAAGGAGGAAGAGGGACCTCCGAGCAACAAGGAGGAAGGAGGACCTACGAGCAACAAGGAGGAAGAAGGACCTCCGAGCAACAAGGAGGAAGAAGGACCTCCGAGCAACAAGGAGGAAGAAGGACCTCCGAGCAAAAAGGAGGAAGAAGGACCTCCGAGCAACAAGGAGGAAGAAGGACCTCCGAGCTACAAGGAGGAAGAAGGACCTCCGAGCAACAAGGAGGAAGAAGGACCTCCGAGCAACAACGAGGAAGGACCTCCGAGCAACAAGGAGGAAGAAGGACCTCCGAGCAACAAGGAGGAAGAAGGACCTCCGAGCAACAAGAAGCAAGAAGGACCTCCGAGCAACAAGGAGGAAGAAGGACCTCCGAGCAACATGGAGGAAGAAGGACCTCCGAGCAACAAGGAGGAAGAAGGACCTCCGAGCAACAAGGAGGAAGAGGGACCTCCGAGCAACAAGGAGGAAGAAGGACCGCCGAGCAACAAGAAGGAAGAGGAACCTCCGAGCAACATGGAGGAAGAAGGACCTCCGAGCAACAAGGAGGAAGAAGGACCTACGAGCAACAAGGAGGAAGAAGGACCTCCGAGCAACAAGGAGGAAGAAGGACCTCAGAGCAACAAGGAGGAAGAAGGACCTCAGAGCAACAAGGAGGAAGAGGGACCTCCGAGCAACAAGGAAGAAGAAGGACCTCCGAGCAACAAGGAGGAAGAAGGATCTCCGAGCAACAAGGAGGAAGAAGGACCTCCGAGCAACAAGAAGGAAGAGGGACCTCCGAGCAACAAGGAGGAAGAAGGACCTCCGAGCAACAAGGAGGAAGAAGGACCTCCGAGCAACAAGGAGGATGAATGACCTCCGAGCAACAAGGAGGAAGAAGGACCTCCGAGCAACAAGGAGGAAGAAGGACCTCTGAGCAACAAGGAGGAAGAAGGACCTCCGAGCAACAAGGAGGAAGAAGGACCTCCGAGCAACAAGGAGGAAGAAGGACCTCCGAGCAACAAGGAGGAAGAAGGACCTCCGAGCAACAAGGAGGAAGAAGGACCTCCGTGCAACAAGGAGGAAGAGGGACCTCCGAGCAACAAGGAGGAAGAAGGACCTCCGAGCAACAAGGAGGAAGAAGGACCTCCGAGCAACAAGGAGGAAGAAGGATCTCCGAGCAACAAGGAGGAAGAAGGACCTCCGAGCAACAAGGAGGAAGAAGGACCTCCGAGCAACAAGGAGGAAGAAGGACCTCCGAGCAACAAGGAGGAAGAAGGACCTCCGAGCAACAAGGAGGAAGAAGGACCTCCGAGCAACAAGGAGGAAGAAGGACCTCCGAGCAACAAGAAGCAAGAAGGACCTCCGAGCAACAAGGAGGAAGAAGGACCTCCGAGCAACAAGGAGGAAGAAGGACCTCCGAGCAACAAGAAGGAAGAAGAACCTCCGAGCAACAAGGAGGAAGAAGGACCTCCGAGCAACAAGGAAGAGGGACCTCCGAGCAACAAGGAGGAAGAAAGACCTCCGCGCAACAAGGAGGAAGAAGGACATCCGAGCAACAAGGAGGAAGAAGGACCTCCGAGCAACAAGGAGGAAGAAGGACCTCCGAGCAACAAGGAGGAAGAAGGACCTCCGAGCAACAAGGAGGAAGAGGGACCTCCGAGCAACAAGGAGGAAGAAGGACCTCCGAGCAACAAGGAGGAAGAAGGATCTCCGAGCAACAAGGAGGAAGGACCTCCGAGCAACAAGGAGGAAGAAGGACCTCCGAGCAACAAGGAGGAAGAAGGACCTCCGAGCAACAAGGAGGAAGAAGGACCTCCGAGCTACAAGGAGGAAGAAGGACCTCCGAGCAACAAGGAGGAAGAAGGACCTCCGAGCAACAAGGAGGAAGAAGGACCTCCGAGTAACAAGGAGGAAGAAGGACCTCCGAGAAACAAGAAGCAAGAAGGACCTCCGAGCAACAAGGAGGAAGAAGGACCTCCGAGCAACATGGAGGACGAAGGACCTCCGCGCAACAAGGAAGAAGGACCTCCGAACAACAAGGAGGAAGAGGGACCTCCGAGCAACAAGGAGGAAGAAGGACCGCCGAGCAACAAGAAGGAAGAGGAACCTCCGAGCAACAAGGAGGAAGAAGGACCTCCGAGCAACAAGGAGGAAGAAGGACCTCCGAGCACCAAGGAGGAAGTAGGACCTCCGAGCAACAAGGAGGAAGAAGGACCTCAGAGCAACAAGGAGGAAGAAGGACCTCAGAGCAACAAGGAGGAAGAGGGACCTCCGAGCAACAAGGAAGAAGGACCTCCGAGCAACAAGGACGAAGAAGGATCTCCGAGCAACAAGGAGGAAGAAGGACCTCCGAGCAACAAGAAGAGGGACCTCCGAGCAACAAGGAGGAAGAAGGACCTCCGAGCAACAAGGAGGAAGAAGGACCTCCGAGCAACAAGGAGGAAGAATGACCTCCGAGCAACAAGGAGGAAGAAGGACCTCCGAGCAACAAGGAGGAAGAAGGACCTCTGAGCAACAAGGAGGAAGAAGGACCTCCGAGCAACAAGGAGGAAGAAGGACCTCCGAGCAACAAGGAGGAAGATGGACCTCCGAGCAACAAGGAGGAAGAAGGACCTCCGAGCGACAAGGAGGAAGAAGGATCTCCGAGCAACAAGGAGGAAGAAGGACCTCCGAGCAACAAGGAGGAAGAAGGACCTCCGAGCAACAAGGAGGAAGAAGGACCTCCGAGCAACAAGGAGGAAGAAGGACCTCCGAGCAACAAGGAGGAAGAAGGACCTCCGAGCAACAAGGAGGAAGAAGGATCTCCGAGCAACAAGGAGGAAGAAGGACCTCCGAGCAACAAGGAGGAAGGACCTCCGAGCAACAAGGAAGAAGAAGGACCTCCGAGCAACAAGGAGGAAGAAGGACCTCCGAGCAACAAGGAGGAAGAAGGACCTCCGAGCAACAAGGAGGAAGAAGGACCTCCGAGCAACAAGAAGCAAGAAGGACCTCCGAGCAACAAGGAGGAAGAAGGACCTCCGAGCAACAAGGAGGAAGAAGGACCTCCGAGCAACAAGGAGGAAGAAGGACCTCCGAGCAACAAGGAGGAAGAAGGACCTCCGAGCAACAAGAAGGAAGAGGAACCTCCGAGCAACAAGGAGGAAGAAGGACCTCCGAGCAACAAGGAAGAGGGACCTCCGAGCAACAAGGAGGAAGAAAGACCTCCGCGCAACAAGGAGGAAGAAGGACCTCCGAGCAACAAGGAGGAAGAAGGACCTCCGAGCAATAAGGAGGAAGAAGGACCTCCGAGCAACAAGGAGGAAGAAGGACCTCCGAGCAACAAGGAGGAAGAAGGACCTCCGAGAAACAAGGAGGAAGAAGGACCTGCGAGCAACAAGGAGGAAGAAGGACCTCCGAGCAACAAGGAGGAAGAAGGATCTCCGAGCAACAAGGAGGAAGAAGGACCTCCGAGCAACAAGGAGGAAGAAGGACCTCTGAGCAACAAGGAGGAAGAAGGACCTCCGAGCAACAAGGAGGAAGAAGGACCTCCGAGCAACAAGGAGGAAGAAGGACCTCCGAGTAACAAGGAGGAAGAAGGACCTCCGAGCAACAAGAAGCAAGAAGGACCTCCGAGCAACAAGGAGGAAGAAGGACCTCCGAGTAACAAGGAGGAAGAAGGACCTCCGAGCAACAAGGAGGAAGAAGGACCTCCGAGCAACAAGGAGGAAGAGGGACCTCCGAGCAACAAGGAGGAAGAAGGGCCTCCGAGCAACAAGAAGGAAGAGGAACCTCCGAGCAACAAGGAGGAAGAAGGACCTCCGAGCAACAAGGAGGAAGAAAGACCTCCGAGCAACAAGGAGGAAGTAGGACCTCCGAGCAACAAGGAGGAAGAAGGGCCTCAGAGCAACAAGGAGGAAGAAGGACCTCCGAGCAACAAGGAGGAAGAGGGACCTCCGAGCAACAAGGAGGAAGAAGGACCTCCGAGCAAGAAGGAGGAAGAAGGATCTCCGAGCAACAAGGAGGAAGAAGGACCTCCGAGCAACAAGAAGAGGGACCTCCGAGCAACAAGGAGGAAGAAGGACCTCCGAGCAACAAGGAGGAAGAAGGACCTCCGAGCAACAAGGAGGAAGAAGGACCTCTGAGCAACAAGGAGGAAGAAGGACCTCCGAGCAACAAGGAGGAAGAAGGACCTCCGAGCAACAAGGAGGAAGATGGACCTCCGAGCAACAAGGAGGAAGAAGGACCTCCGAGCAACAAGGAGGAAGAAGGACCTCCGAGCAACAAGGAGGAAGAAGGACCTCCGAGCAACAAGGAGGAAGAAGGACCTCCGAGCAACAAGGAGGAAGAGGGATCTCCGAGCAACAAGGAGGAAGAAGGACCTCCGAGCAACAAGGAGGAAGAAGGACCTCCGAGCAACAAGGAGGAAGAAGGACCTCCGAGCAACAAGGAGGAAGAAGGACCTCCGAGCAACAAGGAGGAAGAAGGACCTCTGAGCAACAAGGAGGAAGAAGGACCTCCGAGCAACAAGGAGGAAGAAGGACCTCCGAGCAACAAGGAGGAAGATGGACCTCCGAGCAACAAGGAGGAAGAAGGACCTCCGAGCAACAAGGAGGAAGAAGGACCTCCGAGCAACAAGGAGGAAGAAGGACCTCCGAGCAACAAGGAGGAAGAAGGACCCCCGAGCAACAAGGAGGAAGAGGGATCTCCGAGCAACAAGGAGGAAGAAGGACCTCCGAGCAACAAGGAGGAAGAAGGACCTCCGAGCAACAAGGAGGAAGAAGGACCTCCGAGCAACAAGGAGGAAGAAGGACCTCCGAGCAACAAGGAGGAAGAAGGACCTCCGAGCAACAAGGAGGAAGAAGGACCTCCGAGCAACAATTAGGAAGATGGACCTCCGAGCAACAAGGAGGAAGAAGGATCTCCGAGCAACCAGGAGGAAGAAGGACCTCCGAGCAACAAGGAGGAAGAAGGACCTCCGAGCAACAAGGAGGAAGAAGGACCTCCGAGCAACAAGGAGGAAGAAGGACCTCCGAGCAACAAGGAGGAAGAAGGACCTCCGAGCAACAAGGAGAAAGAGGGACCTCCAAGCAACAAGGAGGAAGAGGGACCTCCGAGCAACAAGGAGGAAGAAGGATCTCCGAGCAACAAGGAGGAAGAGGGACCTCCGAGCAACAAGGAGGAAGAAGGATCTCCGAGCAACAAGGAGGAAGAGGGACCTCCGAGCAACAAGGAGGAAGAAGGATCTCCGAGCAACAAGGAGGAAGAGGGACTTCCGAGCAACAAGGAGGAAGAAGGATCTCCGAGCAACAAGGAGGAAGAGGGACCTCCGAGCAACAAGGAGGAAGAAGGATCTCCGAGCAACAAGGAGGAAGAGGGACCTCCGAGCAACAAGGAGGAAGAAGGATCTCCGAGCAACAAGGAGGAAGAGGGACCTCCGAGCAACAAGGAGGAAGAAGGACCTGCGAGCAACAAGGAGGAAGAAGGACCTCCGAGCAACAAGGAGGAAGAAGGATCTCCGAGCAACAAGGAGGAAGAAGGACCTCCGAGCAACAAGGAGGAAGAAGGACCTCCGAGCAACAAGGAGGAAGAAGGACCTCCGAGCAACAAGGAGGAAGAAGGACCTCCGAGCAACAAGGAGGAAGAAGGACCTCCGAGCAACAAGGAGGAAGAAGGACCTCTGAGCAACAAGGAGGAAGAAGGACCTCCGAGCAACAAGGAGGAAGAAGGACCTCCGAGCAACAAGGAGGAAGAAGGACCTCTGAGCAACAAGGAGGAAGAAGGACCTCCGAGCAACAAGGAGGAAGAAGGACCTCCGAGCAACAAGGAGGAAGAAGGACCTCCGAGTAACAAGGAGGAAGAAGGACCTCCGAGCAACAAGAAGCAAGAAGGACCTCCGAGCAACAAGGAGGAAGAAGGACCCCCGAGTAACAAGGAGGAAGAAGGACCTTCGAGCAACAAGGAGGAAGAAGGACCTCTGAGCAACAAGGAGGAAGAAGGACCTCCGAGCAACAAGGAGGAAGAAGGACCTCCGAGCAACAAGAAGGAAGAAGGACCTCCGAGTAACAAGGAGGAAGAAGGACCTCCGAGCAACAAGAAGCAAGAAGGACCTCCGAGCAACAAGGAGGAAGAAGGACCTCCGAGTAACAAGGAGGAAGAAGGACCTCCGAGCAACAAGGAGGAAGAAGGACCTCCGAGCAACAAGGAGGAAGAGGGACCTCCGAGCAACAAGGAGGAAGAAGGACCTCCGAGCAAAAAGGAGGAAGAAGGATCTCCGAGCAACAAGGAGGAAGAAGGACCTCCGAGCAACGAGAAGAGGGACCTCCGAGCAACAAGGAGGAAGAAGGACCTCCGAGCAACAAGGAGGAAGAAGGACCTCCGAGCAACAAGGAGGAAGAAGGACCTCTGAGCAACAAGGAGGAAGAAGGACCTCCGAGCGACAAGGAGGAAGAAGGATCTCCGAGCAACAAGGAGGAAGAAGGACCTGCGAGCAACAAGGAGGAAGAAGGACCTCCGAGCAACAAGGAGGAAGAAGGACCTCCGAGCAACAAGGAGGAAGAAGGACCTCCGAGCAACAAGGAGGAAGAAGGACCTCCGAGCAACAAGGAGGAAGAAGGATCTCCGAGCAACAAGGAGGAAGAAGGACCTCCGAGCAACAAGGAGGAAAGACCTCCGAGCAACAAGGAAGAAGAAGGACCTCCGAGCAACAAGGAGGAAAAAGGACCTCCGAGCAACAAGGAGGAAGAAGGACCTCCGAGCAACAAGGAGGAAGAAGGACCTCCGAGCAACAAGAAGCAAGAAGGACCTCCGAGCAACAAGGAGGAAGAAGGACCTCCGAGCAACAAGGAGGAAGAAGGACCTCCGAGCAACAAGGAGGAAGAGGTACCTCCGAGCAACAAGGAGGAAGAAGGACCTCCGAGCAACAAGAAGGAAGAGGAACCTCCGAGCAACAAGGAGGAAGAAGGACCTCCGAGCAACAAGGAAGAGGGACCTCCGAGCAACAAGGAGGAAGAAAGACCTCCGCGCAACAAGGAGGAAGAAGGACCTCCGAGCAACAAGGAGGAAGAAGGACCTCCGAGCAATAAGGAGGAAGAAGGACCTCCGAGCAACAAGGAGGAAGAAGGACCTCCGAGCAACAAGGAGGAAGAAGGACCTCCGAGCAACAAGGAGGAAGAGGGACCTCCGAGCAACAAGGAGGAAGAAGGACCTGCGAGCAACAAGGAGGAAGAAGGACCTCCGAGCAACAAGGAGGAAGAAGGATCTCCGAGCAACAAGGAGGAAGAAGGACCTCCGAGCAACAAGGAGGAAGAAGGACCTCCGAGTAACAAGGAGGAAGAAGGACCTCCGAGCAACAAGAAGCAAGAAGGACCTCCGAGCAACAAGGAGGAAGAAGGACCTCCGAGTAACAAAGAGGAAGAAGGACCTCCGAGCAACAAGGAGGAAGAAGGACCTCCGAGCAACAAGGAGGAAGAGGGACCTCCGAGCAACAAGGAGGAAGAAGGGCCTCCGAGCAACAAGAAGGAAGAGGAACCTCCGAGCAACAAGGAGGAAGAAGGACCTCCGAGCAACAAGGAGGAAGAAGGACCTCCGAGCAACAAGGAGGAAGAAGGACCTCCGAGCAACAAGGAGGAAGAAAAGCCTCAGAGCAACAAGGAGGAAGAAGGACCTCCGAGCAACAAGGAGGAAGAGGGACCTCCGAGCAACAAGGAGGAAGAAGGACCTCCGAGCAAGAAGGAGGAAGAAGGATCTCCGAGCAACAAGGAGGAAGAAGGACCTCCGAGCAACAAGAAGAGGGACCTCCGAGCAACAATGAGGAAGAAGGACCTCCGAGCAACAAGGAGGAAGAAGGACCTCCGAGCAACAAGGAGGAAGAAGGACCTCTGAGCAACAAGGAGGAAGAAGGACCTCCGAGCGACAAGGAGGAAGAAGGATCTCCGAGCAACAAGGAGGAAGAAGGACCTCCGAGCAACAAGGAGGAAGAAGGACCTCCGTGCAACAAGGAGGAAGAAGGACCTCCGAGCAACAAGGAGGAAGAAGGACCTCCGAGCAACAAGGAGGAAGAAGGACCTCCGAGCAACAAGGAGGAAGAAGGATCTCCGAGCAACAAGGAGGAAGAAGGACCTCCGAGCAACAAGGAGGAAGGACCTCCGAGCAACAAGGAAGAAGAAGGACCTCCGAGCAACAAGGAGGAAGAAGGACCTCCGAGCAACAAGGAGGAAGAAGGACCTCCGAGCAACAAGGAGGAAGAAGGACCTCCGAGCAACAAGAAGCAAGAAGGTCCTCCGAGCAACAAGGAGGAAGAAGGACCTCCGAGCAACAAGGAGGAAGAGGTACCTCCGAGCAACAAGGAGGAAGAAGGACCTCCGAGCAACAAGAAGGAAGAGGAACCTCCGAGCAACAAGGAGGAAGAAGGACCTCCGAGCAACAAGGAAGAGGGACCTCCGAGCAACAAGGAGGAAGAAAGACCTCCGCGCAACAAGGAGGAAGAAGGACCTCCGAGCAACAAGGAGGAAGAAGGACCTCCGAGCAATAAGGAGGAAGAAGGACCTCCGAGCAACAAGGAGGAAGAAGGACCTCCGAGCAACAAGGAGGAAGAAGGACCTCCGAGCAACAAGGAGGAAGAGGGACCTCCGAGCAACAAGGAGGAAAAAGGACCTGCGAGCAACAAGGAGGAAGAAGGACCTCCGAGCAACAAGGAGGAAGAAGGATCTCCGAGCAACAAGGAGGAAGAAGGACCTCCGAGCAACAAGGAGGAAGAAGGACCTCTGAGCAACAAGGAGGAAGAAGGACCTCCGAGCAACAAGGAGGAAGAAGGACCTCCGAGCAACAAGGAGGAAGAAGGACCTCCGAGTAACAAGGAGGAAGAAGGGCCTCCGAGCAACAAGAAGGAAGAGGAACCTCCGAGCAACAAGGAGGAAGAAGGACCTCCGAGCAACAAGGAGGAAGAAGGACCTCCGAGCAACAAGGAGGAAGAAGGACCTCCGAGCAACAAGGAGGAAGAAGGGCCTCAGAGCAACAAGGAGGAAGAAGGACCTCCGAGCAACAAGGAGGAAGAGGGACCTCCGAGCAACAAGGAGGAAGAAGGACCTCCGAGCAAGAAGGAGGAAGAAGGATCTCCGAGCAACAAGGAGGAAGAAGGACCTCCGAGCAACAAGAAGAGGGACCTCCGAGCAACAAGGAGGAAGAAGGACCTCCGAGCAACAAGGAGGAAGAAGGACCTCCGAGCAACAAGGAGGAAGAAGGACCTCTGAGCAACAAGGAGGAAGAAGGACCTCCGAGCAACAAGGAGGAAGAAGGACCTCCGAGCAACAAGGAGGAAGATGGACCTCCGAGCAACAAGGAGGAAGAAGGACCTCCGAGCAACAAGGAGGAAGAAGGACCTCCGAGCAACAAGGAGGAAGAAGGACCTCCGAGCAACAAGGAGGAAGAAGGACCTCCGAGCAACAAGGAGGAAGAGGGATCTCCGAGCAACAAGGAGGAAGAAGGACCTCCGAGCAACAAGGAGGAAGAAGGACCTCCGAGCAACAAGGAGGAAGAAGGACCTCCGAGCAACAAGGAGAAAGAGGGACCTCCGAGCAACAAGGAGGAAGAGGGACCTCCGAGCAACAAGGAGGAAGAAGGATCTCCGAGCAACAAGGAGGAAGAGGGACCTCCGAGCAACAAGGAGGAAGAAGGACCTCCGAGCAACAAGGAGGAAGAAGGACCTCCGAGTAACAAGGAGGAAGAAGGACCTCCGAGCAACAAGAAGCAAGAAGGACCTCCGAGCAACAAGGAGGAAGAAGGACCTCCGAGTAACAAAGAGGAAGAAGGACCTCCGAGCAACAAGGAGGAAGAAGGACCTCCGAGCAACAAGGAGGAAGAGGGACCTCCGAGCAACAAGGAGGAAGAAGGGCCTCCGAGCAACAAGAAGGAAGAGGAACCTCCGAGCAACAAGGAGGAAGAAGGACCTCCGAGCAACAAGGAGGAAGAAGGACCTCCGAGCAACAAGGAGGAAGAAGGACCTCCGAGCAACAAGGAGGAAGAAAAGCCTCAGAGCAACAAGGAGGAAGAAGGACCTCCGAGCAACAAGGAGGAAGAGGGACCTCCGAGCAACAAGGAGGAAGAAGGACCTCCGAGCAAGAAGGAGGAAGAAGGATCTCCGAGCAACAAGGAGGAAGAAGGACCTCCGAGCAACAAGAAGAGGGACCTCCGAGCAACAATGAGGAAGAAGGACCTCCGAGCAACAAGGAGGAAGAAGGACCTCCGAGCAACAAGGAGGAAGAAGGACCTCTGAGCAACAAGGAGGAAGAAGGACCTCCGAGCGACAAGGAGGAAGAAGGATCTCCGAGCAACAAGGAGGAAGAAGGACCTCCGAGCAACAAGGAGGAAGAAGGACCTCCGTGCAACAAGGAGGAAGAAGGACCTCCGAGCAACAAGGAGGAAGAAGGACCTCCGAGCAACAAGGAGGAAGAAGGACCTCCGAGCAACAAGGAGGAAGAAGGATCTCCGAGCAACAAGGAGGAAGAAGGACCTCCGAGCAACAAGGAGGAAGGACCTCCGAGCAACAAGGAAGAAGAAGGACCTCCGAGCAACAAGGAGGAAGAAGGACCTCCGAGCAACAAGGAGGAAGAAGGACCTCCGAGCAACAAGGAGGAAGAAGGACCTCCGAGCAACAAGAAGCAAGAAGGACCTCCGAGCAACAAGGAGGAAGAAGGACCTCCGAGCAACAAGGAGGAAGAGGTACCTCCGAGCAACAAGGAGGAAGAAGGACCTCCGAGCAACAAGAAGGAAGAGGAACCTCCGAGCAACAAGGAGGAAGAAGGACCTCCGAGCAACAAGGAAGAGGGACCTCCGAGCAACAAGGAGGAAGAAAGACCTCCGCGCAACAAGGAGGAAGAAGGACCTCCGAGCAACAAGGAGGAAGAAGGACCTCCGAGCAATAAGGAGGAAGAAGGACCTCCGAGCAACAAGGAGGAAGAAGGACCTCCGAGCAACAAGGAGGAAGAAGGACCTCCGAGCAACAAGGAGGAAGAGGGACCTCCGAGCAACAAGGAGGAATAAGGACCTGCGAGCAACAAGGAGGAAGAAGGACCTCCGAGCAACAAGGAGGAAGAAGGATCTCCGAGCAACAAGGAGGAAGAAGGACCTCCGAGCAACAAGGAGGAAGAAGGACCTCTGAGCAACAAGGAGGAAGAAGGACCTCCGAGCAACAAGGAGGAAGAAGGACCTCCGAGCAACAAGGAGGAAGAAGGACCTCCGAGTAACAAGGAGGAAGAAGGGCCTCCGAGCAACAAGAAGGAAGAGGAACCTCCGAGCAACAAGGAGGAAGAAGGACCTCCGAGCAACAAGGAGGAAGAAGGACCTCCGAGCAACAAGGAGGAAGAAGGACCTCCGAGCAACAAGGAGGAAGAAGGGCCTCAGAGCAACAAGGAGGAAGAAGGACCTCCGAGCAACAAGGAGGAAGAGGGACCTCCGAGCAACAAGGAGGAAGAAGGACCTCCGAGCAAGAAGGAGGAAGAAGGATCTCCGAGCAACAAGGAGGAAGAAGGACCTCCGAGCAACAAGAAGAGGGACCTCCGAGCAACAAGGAGGAAGAAGGACCTCCGAGCAACAAGGAGGAAGAAGGACCTCCGAGCAACAAGGAGGAAGAAGGACCTCTGAGCAACAAGGAGGAAGAAGGACCTCCGAGCAACAAGGAGGAAGAAGGACCTCCGAGCAACAAGGAGGAAGATGGACCTCCGAGCAACAAGGAGGAAGAAGGACCTCCGAGCAACAAGGAGGAAGAAGGACCTCCGAGCAACAAGGAGGAAGAAGGACCTCCGAGCCTCCGAGCAACAAGGAGGAAGAAGGACCTCCGAGCAACAAGGAGGAAGAGGGATCTCCGAGCAACAAGGAGGAAGAAGGACCTCCGAGCAACAAGGAGGAAGAAGGACCTCCGAGCAACAAGGAGGAAGAAGGACCTCCGAGCAACAAGGAGGAAGAAGGACCTCCGAGCAACAAGGAGGAAGAAGGACCTCCGAGCAACAAGGAGGAAGAAGGACCTCCGAGCAACAAGGAGGAAGAAGGACCTCCGAGCAACAAGGAGGAAGAAGGACCTCCGAGCAACAAGGAGGAAGAAGGACCTCCGAGCAACAAGGAGGAAGAAGGACCTCCGAGCAACAAGGAGGAAGAAGGACCTCCGAGCAACAAGGAGAAGAAGAAGGACCTCCGAGCAACAAGGAGGAAGAAGGACCTCCGAGCAACAAGGAGGAAGAGGGACCTCCGAGCAACAAGGAGGAAGAGGGACCTCCGAGCAACAAGGAGGAAGAAGGATCTCCGAGCAACAAGGAGGAAGAAGGACCTCCGAGCAACAAGGAGGAAGAAGGACCTCCGAGCAACAAGGAGGAAGAGGGACCTCCGAGCAACAAGGAGGAAGAAGGATCTCCGAGCAACAAGGAGGAAGAGGGACCTCCGAGCAACAAGGAGGAAGAAGGATCTCCGAGCAACAAGGAGGAAGAGGGACCTCCGAGCAACAAGGAGGAAGAAGGATCTCCGAGCAACAAGGAGGAAGAGGGACCTCCGAGCAACAAGGAGGAAGAAGGATCTCCGAGCAACAAGGAGGAAGAGGGACCTCCGAGCAACAAGGAGGAAGAAGGACCTCCGAGCAACAAGGAGGAAGAGGGACCTCCGAGCAACAAGGAGGAAGAAGGACCTCCGAGCAACAAGGAGGAAGAAGGATCTCCGAGCAACAAGGAGGAAGAAGGACCTCCGAGCAACAAGGAGGAAGAAGGACCTCCGAGCAACAAGGAGGAAGAAGGACCTCCGAGCAACAAGGAGGAAGAAGGACCTCCGAGCAACAAGGAGGAAGAAGGACCTCCGAGCAACAAGGAGGAAGAAGGACCTCCGAGCAACAAGGAGGAAGAAGGACCTCCGAGCAACAAGGAGGAAGAAGGACCTCCGAGCAACAAGGAGCAAGAAGGACATCCGAGCAACAAGGAGGAAGAACGACCACCGAGCAACAAGGATGAAGAAGGACCTCCGAGCAACAAGGAGGAAGAAGGACCTCCGAGCAACAAGGAGGAAGAAGGACCTCCGAGCAACAAGGAGGAAGAAGGACCTCCGAGCAACAAGAAGCAAGAAGGACCTCCGAGCAACAAGGAGGAAGAGGGACCTCCGAGCAACAAGGAGGAAGAAGGACCTCCGAGCAACAAGGAGGAAGAAGGACCTCTGAGCAACAAGGAGGAAGAAGGACCTCCGAGCAACAAGGAGGAAGAAGGACCTCCGAGCAACAAGGAGGAAGAAGGACCTCCGAGCAACAAGGAGGAAGAAGGACCTCCGAGCAACAAGCAGCAAGAAGGACCTCCGAGCAACAAGGAGGAAGAAGGACCTCCGAGTAACAAGGAGGAAGAAGGACCTCCGAGCAACAAGGAGGAAGAAGGACCTCCGAGCAACAAGGAGGAAGAGGGACCTCCGAGCAACAAGGAGGAAGAAGGGCCTCCGAGCAACAAGAAGGAAGAGGAACCTCCGAGCAACAAGGAGGAAGAAGGACCTCCGAGCAACAAGGAGGAAGAAGGACCTCCGAGCAACAAGGAGGAAGAAGGACCTCCGAGCAACAAGGAGGAAGAAGGACCTCCGAGCAACAAGGAGGAAGAAGGACCTCCGAGCAACAAGGAGGAAGAGGGACCTCCGAGCAACAAGGAGGAAGAAGGACCTCCGAGCAACAAGGAGGAAGAAGGACCTCCGAGCAACAAGGAGGAAGAAGGACCTCCGAGGAAGAAGGTGGAAGCCGGACCTCCGAGCAACCAGGAGGAAGAAGGACCTCCGAGCAACAAGGAGGAAGAAGGACCTCCGAGCAACAAGGAGGAAGAAGGACCTCCGAGCAACAAGGAGGAAGAAGGGCCTCAGAGCAACAAGGAGGAAGAAGGACCTCCGAGCAACAAGGAGGAAGAAGGACCTCCGAGCAACAAGGAGGAAGAAGGACCTCCGAGCAACAAGGAGGAAGAAGGACCTCCGAGCAACAAGGAGGAAGAAGGACCTCCGAGCAACAAGGAGGAAGAAGGACCTCCGAGCAACAAGGAGGAAGAAGGACCTCCGAGCAACAAGGAGGAAGAAGGACCTCCGAGCAACAAGGAGGAAGATGGACCTCCGAGCAACAAGGAGGAAGAAGGACCTCCGAGCAACAAGGAGGAAGAAGGACCTCCGAGCAACAAGGAGGAAGAAGGACCTCCGAGCAACAAGGAGGAAGAAGGACCTCCGAGCAACAAGGAGGAAGAAGGACCTCCGAGCAACAAGGAGGAAGAAGGACCTCCGAGCAACAAGGAGGAAGAAGGACCTCCGAGCAACAAGGAGGAAGAAGGACCTCCGAGCAACAAGGAGGAAGAAGGACCTCCGAGCAACAAGGAGGAAGAAGGACCTCCGAGCAACAAGGAGGAAGAAGGACCTCCGAGCAACAAGGAGGAAGAAGGACCTCCGAGCAACAAGGAGGAAGAAGGACCTCCGAGCAACAAGGAGGAAGAAGGACCTCCGAGCAACAAGGAGGAAGAAGGACCTCCGAGCAACAATGAGGAAGAAGGACCTCCGAGCAACAAGGAGGAAGAAGGAACTCCGAGCAACCAGGAGGAAGAAGGACCTCCGAGCAACCAGGAGGAAGACGGACCTCCGAGCAACAAGGAGGAAGAAGGACCTCCGAGCAACAAGGAGGAAGAGGGACATCCGAGCAACAAGGAGGAAGAAGGACCTCTCCGAGCAACAAGGAGGAAGAAGGACCTCCGAGCAACAAGGAGGAAGAAGGACCTCCGAGCAACAAGGAGGAAGAAGGACCTCCGAGCAACAAGGAGGAAGAAGGAGCAACAAGAAGGAAGAGGAACCTCCGAGCAACAAGGAGGAAGAGGGACCTCCGAGCAACAAGGAGGAAGAAGGACCTCCGAGCAACAAGGAGGAAGAAGGACCTCCGAGCAACAAGGAGGAAGAAGGACCTCAGAGCAACAAGGAGGAAGAAGGACCTCCGAGCAACAAGGAGGAAGAAGGACCTCCGAGCAACAAGGAGGAAGAAGGACCTCCGAGCAACAAGGAGGAAGAAGGACCTCCGAGCAACAAGGAGGAAGAAGGACCTCCGAGCAACAAGGAGGAAGAAGGACCTCCGAGCAACAAGGAGGAAGAAGGACCTCCGAGCAACAAGGAGGAAGAAGGACCTCCGAGCAACAAGGAGGAAGAAGGACCTCCGAGCAACAAGGAGGAAGAAGGACCTCCGAGCAACAAGGAGGAAGAAGGACCTCCGAGCAACAAGGAGGAAGAAGGACCTCCGAGCAACAAGGAGGAAGAAGGACCTCCGAGCAACAAGGAGGAAGAAGGACCTCCGAGCAACAAGGAGGAAGAAGGACCTCCGAGCAACAAGGAGGAAGAAGGACCTCCGAGCAACAAGGAGGAAGAAGGACCTCCGAGCAACAAGGAGGAAGAAGGACCTCTGAGCAACAAGGAGGAAGAAGGACCTCCGAGCAACAAGGAGGAAGAAGGACCTCCGAGCAACAAGGAGGAAGAAGGACCTCCGAGCAACAAGGAGGAAGAAGGACCTCCGAGCAACAAGGAGGAAGATGGACCTCCGAGCAACAAGGAGGAAGATGGACCTCCGAGCAACAAGGAGGAAGATGGACCTCCGAGCAACAAAGAGGAAGAGGGATCTCCGAGCAACAAAGAGGAAGAGGGACATCCGAGCAACAAGGAGGAAGAAGGACCTCCGAGCATCAAAGAAGAAGATGGACCTCCGAGCATCAAAGAAGAAGATGGACCTCCGAGCAACAAGTAGGAAGAAGGACCTCCGAGCAACAAGGAGGAAGAAGGACCTCCGAGCAACAATTAGGAAGATGGACCTCCGAGCAACAAGGAGGAAGAAGGACCTCCGAGCAACAAGGAGGAAGAAGGACCTCCGAGCAACAAGGAGGAAGAAGGACCTCCGAGCAACAAGGAGGAAGAGGGACCTCCGAGCAACAAGGAGGAAGAAGGATCTCCGAGCAACAAGGAGGAAGAGGGACCTCCGAGCAACAAGGAGGAAGAAGGATCTCCGAGCAACAAGGAGGAAGAAGGACCTCCGAGCAACAAGGAGGAAGAAGGATCTCCGAGCAACAAGGAGGAAGAGGGACCTCCGAGCAACAAGGAGGAAGAAGGATCTCCGAGCAACAAGGAGGAAGAGGGACCTCCGAGCAACAAGGAGGAAGAAGGATCTCCGAGCAACAAGGAGGAAGATGGACCTCCGAGCAACAAGGAGGAAGAAGGACCTGCCGAGCAACAAGGAGGAAGAAGGACCTCCGAGCAAGAAGGAGGAAGAAGGATCTCCGAGCAACAAGGAGGAAGAAGGACCTCCGAGCAACAAGGAGGAAGAAGGATCTCCGAGCAACAAGGAGGAAGAAGGACCTCCGAGCAACAAGGAGGAAGAAGGACCCCCGAGCAACAAGGAGGAAGAAGGACCTCCGAGCAACAAGGAGGAAGAAGGACCTCCGAGCAACAAGGAGGAAGAAGGACCTCCGAGCAACAAGGAGGAAGAAGGACCTCCGAGCAACAAGGAGGAAGAAGGACCTCCGAGCAACAAGGAGGAAGAAGGACCTCCGAGCAACAAGGAGGAAGAAGGACCTCCGAGCAACAAGGAGGAAGAAGGACCTCCGAGCAACAAGGAGGAAGAAGGACCTCCGAGCAACAAGGAGGAAGAAGGACCTCCGAGTAACAAGGAGGAAGAAGGACCTCCGAGCAACAAGAAGCAAGAAGGACCTCCGAGCAACAAGGAGGAAGAAGGACCCCCGAGTAACAAGGAGGAAGAAGGACCTCCGAGAAACAAGGAGGAAGAAGGACCTCTGAGCAACAAGGAGGAAGAAGGACCTCCGAGCAACAAGGAGGAAGAAGGACCTCCGAGCAACAAGGAGGAAGAAGGACCTCCGAGTAACAAGAAGGAAGAAGGACCTCCGAGCAACAAGAAGCAAGAAGGACCTCCGAGCAACAAGGAGGAAGAAGGACCTCCGAGTAACAAGGAGGAAGAAGGACCTCCGAGCAACAAGGAGGAAGAAGGACCTCCGAGCAACAAGGAGGAAGAGGGACCTCCGAGCAACAAGGAGGAAGAAGGGCCTCCGAGCAACAAGAAGGAAGAGGAACCTCCGAGCAACAAGGAGGAAGAAGGACCTCCGAGCAACAAGGAGGAAGAAGGACCTCCGAGCAACAAGGAGGAAGAAGGACCTCCGAGCAACAAGGAGGAAGAAGGGCCTCAGAGCAACAAGGAGGAAGAAGGACCTCCGAGCAACAAGGAGGAAGAGGGACCTCCGAGCAACAAGGAGGAAGAAGGACCTCCGAGCAAGAAGGAGGAAGAAGGATCTCCGAGCAACAAGGAGGAAGAAGGACCTCCGAGCAACAAGAAGAGGGACCTCCGAGCAACAAGGAGGAAGAAGGACCTCCGAGCAACAAGGAGGAAGAAGGACCTCCGAGCAACAAGGAGGAAGAAGGACCTCTGAGCAACAAGGAGGAAGAAGGACCTCCGAGCAACAAGGAGGAAGAAGGACCTCCGAGCAACAAGGAGGAAGATGGACCTCCGAGCAACAAGGAGGAAGAAGGACCTCCGAGCAACAAGGAGGAAGAAGGACCTCCGAGCAACAAGGAGGAAGAAGGACCTCCGAGCAACAAGGAGGAAGAGGGATCTCCGAGCAACAAGGAGGAAGAAGGACCTCCGAGCAACAAGGAGGAAGAAGGACCTCCGAGCAACAAGGAGGAAGAAGGACCTCCGAGCAACAAGGAGGAAGAAGGACCTCCGAGCAACAAGGAGGAAGAAGGACCTCCGAGCAACAAGGAGGAAGAAGGACCTCCGAGCAACAAGGAGGAAGAAGGACCTCTGAGCAACAAGGAGGAAGATGGACCTCCGTGCAACAAGGAGGAAGAAGGATCTCCGAGCAACCAGGAGGAAGAAGGACCTCCGAGCAACAAGGAGGAAGAAGGACCTCCGAGCAACAAGGAGGAAGAAGGACCTCCGAGCAACAAGGAGGAAGAAGGACCTCCGAGCAACAAGGAGGAAGAAGGACCTCCGAGCAACAAGGAGAAAGAGGGACCTCCGAGCAACAAGGAGGAAGAGGGACCTCCGAGCAACAAGGAGGAAGAAGGATCTCCGAGCAACAAGGATTAAGAGGGACCTCCGAGCAACAAGGAGGAAGAAGGATCTCCGAGCAACAAGGAGGAAGAGGGACCTCCGAGCAACAAGGAGGAAAAAGGATCTCCGAGCAACAAGGAGGAAGAGGGACTTCCGAGCAACAATAAGGAAGAAGGATCTCCGAGCAACAAGGAGGAAGAGGGACCTCCGAGCAACAAGGAGGAAGAAGGATCTCCGAGCAACAAGGAGGAAGAGGGACCTCCGAGCAACAAGGAGGAAGAAGGATCTCCGAGCAACAAGGAGGAAAAGGGACCTCCGAGCAACAAGGAGGAAGAAGGATCTCCGAGCAACAAGGAGGAAGAGGGACCTCCGAGCAACAAGGAGGAAGAAGGACCTCCGAGCAACAAGGAGGAAGAAGGATCTCCGAGCAACAAGAAGGAAGAGGGACCTCCGAGCAACAAGGAGGAAGAAGGACCTCCGAGCAACAAGGAGGAAGAGGGACCTCCGAGCAACAAGAAGGAAGAAGGACCTCCGAGCAACAAGGAGGAAGAAGGACCTCCGAGCAACAAGGAGGAAGAAGGACCCCCGAGTAACAAGGAGGAAGAAGGACCTCCGAGAAACAAGGAGGAAGAAGGACCTCTGAGCAACAAGGAGGAAGAAGGACCTCCGAGCAACAAGGAGGAAGAAGGACCTCCGAGCAACAAGGAGGAAGAAGGACCTCCGAGTAACAAGAAGGAAGAAGGACCTCCGAGCAACAAGAAGCAAGAAGGACCTCCGAGCAACAAGGAGGAAGAAGGACCTCCGAGTAACAAGGAGGAAGAAGGACCTCCGAGCAACAAGGAGGAAGAAGGACCTCCGAGCAACAAGGAGGAAGAGGGACCTCCGAGCAACAAGGAGGAAGAAGGGCCTCCGAGCAACAAGAAGGAAGAGGAACCTCCGAGCAACAAGGAGGAAGAAGGACCTCCGAGCAACAAGGAGGAAGAAGGACCTCCGAGCAACAAGGAGGAAGAAGGACCTCCGAGCAACAAGGAGGAAGAAGGGCCTCAGAGCAACAAGGAGGAAGAAGGACCTCCGAGCAACAAGGAGGAAGAGGGACCTCCGAGCAACAAGGAGGAAGAAGGACCTCCGAGCAAGAAGGAGGAAGAAGGATCTCCGAGCAACAAGGAGGAAGAAGGACCTCCGAGCAACAAGAAGAGGGACCTCCGAGCAACAAGGAGGAAGAAGGACCTCCGAGCAACAAGGAGGAAGAAGGACCTCCGAGCAACAAGGAGGAAGAAGGACCTCTGAGCAACAAGGAGGAAGAAGGACCTCCGAGCAACAAGGAGGAAGAAGGACCTCCGAGCAACAAGGAGGAAGATGGACCTCCGAGCAACAAGGAGGAAGAAGGACCTCCGAGCAACAAGGAGGAAGAAGGACCTCCGAGCAACAAGGAGGAAGAAGGACCTCCGAGCAACAAGGAGGAAGAGGGATCTCCGAGCAACAAGGAGGAAGAAGGACCTCCGAGCAACAAGGAGGAAGAAGGACCTCCGAGCAACAAGGAGGAAGAAGGACCTCCGAGCAACAAGGAGGAAGAAGGACCTCCGAGCAACAAGGAGGAAGAAGGACCTCCGAGCAACAAGGAGGAAGAAGGACCTCCGAGCAACAAGGAGGAAGAAGGACCTCTGAGCAACAAGGAGGAAGATGGACCTCCGTGCAACAAGGAGGAAGAAGGATCTCCGAGCAACCAGGAGGAAGAAGGACCTCCGAGCAACAAGGAGGAAGAAGGACCTCCGAGCAACAAGGAGGAAGAAGGACCTCCGAGCAACAAGGAGGAAGAAGGACCTCCGAGCAACAAGGAGGAAGAAGGACCTCCGAGCAACAAATAGGAAGAGGGACCTCCGAGCAACAAGGAGGAAGATGGACCTCCGAGCAACAAGGAGGAAGAAGGATCTCCGAGCAACAAGGATTAAGAGGGACCTCCGAGCAACAAGGAGGAAGAAGGATCTCCGAGCAACAAGGAGGAAGAGGGACCTCCGAGCAACAAGGAGGAAAAAGGATCTCCGAGCAACAAGGAGGAAGAGGGACTTCCGAGCAACAATAAGGAAGAAGGATCTCCGAGCAACAAGGAGGAAGAGGGACCTCCGAGCAACAAGGAGGAAGAAGGATCTCCGAGCAACAAGGAGGAAGAGGGACCTCCGAGCAACAAGGAGGAAGAAGGATCTCCGAGCAACAAGGAGGAAAAGGGACCTCCGAGCAACAAGGAGGAAGAAGGATCTCCGAGCAACAAGGAGGAAGAGGGACCTCCGAGCAACAAGGAGGAAGAAGGACCTCCGAGCAACAAGGAGGAAGAAGGATCTCCGAGCAACAAGAAGGAAGAGGGACCTCCGAGCAACAAGGAGGAAGAAGGACCTCCGAGCAACAAGGAGGAAGAGGGACCTCCGAGCAACAAGAAGGAAGAAGGACCTCCGAGCAACAAGGAGGAAGAAGGACCTCCGAGCAACAAGGAGGAAGAAGGACCTCCGAGCAACAAGGAGGAAGAAGGACCTCCGAGCAACAAGGAGGAAGAGGGACCTCCGAGCAACAAGAAGGAAGAAGGACCTCCGAGCAACAAGGAGGAAGAAGGACCTCCGAGCAACAAGGAGGAAGAAGGACCTCCGAGCAACAAGGAGGAAGAAGGACCTCTGAGCAACAAGGAGGAAGAATGACCTCCGAGCAACAAGGAGGAAGAGGGACCTCCGAGCAACAAGGAGGAAGAAGGACCTCCGAGCAACAAGGAGGAAGAAGGACCTCCGAGCAACAAGGAGGAAGAGGGACCTCCGAGCAACAAGAAGGAAGAGGGACCTCCGAGCAACAAGGAGGAAGAGGGACCTCCGAGCAACAAGGAGGAAGAGGGACCTCCGAGCAACAAGGAGGAAGAAGGATCTCCGAGCAACAAGGAGGAAGAGGGACCTCCGAGCAACAAGGAGGAAGAAGGATCTCCGAGCAACAAGGAGGAAGAGGGACCTCCGAGCAACAAGGAGGAAGAAGGATCTCCGAGCAACAAGGAGGAAGAGGGACTTCCTAGCAACAAGGAGGAAGAAGGATCTCCGAGCAACAAGGAGGAAGAGGGACCTCCGAGCAACAAGGAGGAAGAAGGATCTCCGAGCAACAAGGAGGAAGAGGGACCTTCGAGCAACAAGGAGGAAGAAGGATCTCCGAGCAACAAGGAGGAAGAGGGACCTCCCAGCAACAAGGAGGAAGAAGGATCTCCGAGCAACAAGGAGGAAGAGGGACCTCCGAGCAACAAGGAGGAAGAAGGACCTCCGAGCAACAAGGAGGAAGAAGGATCTCCGAGCAACAAGAAGGAAGAGGGACCTCCGAGCAACAAGGAGGAAGAAAGACCTCCGAGCAACAAGGAGGAAGAGGGACCTCCGAGCAACAAGAAGGAATAAGGACCTCCGAGCAACAAGGAGGAAGAAGGACCTCCGAGCAACAAGGAGGAAGAAGGACCTCCGAGCAACAAGGAGGAAGAAGGACCTCCGAGCAACAAGGAGGAAGAGGGACCTCCGAGCAACAAGAAGGAAGAGGGACCTCCGAGCAACAAGGAGGAAGAAGGATCTTCGAGCAACAAGGAGGAAGAGGGACCTCCGAGCAACAAGGAGGAAGAAGGATCTCCGAGCAACAAGGAGGAAGAAGGATCTCCGAGCAACAAGAAGGAAGAGGGACCTCCGAGCAACAAGGAGGAAGAAGGACCTCCGAGCAACAAGGAGGAAGAGGGACCTCCGAGCAACAAGAAGGAAGAAGGACCTCCGAGCAACAAGGAGGAAGAAGGACCTCCGAGCAACAAGGAGGAAGAAGGACCTCCGAGCAACAAGGAGGAAGAAGGACCTCCGAGCAACAAGGAGGAAGAAGGACCTCCGAGCAACAAGAAGGAAGAAGGACCTCCGAGCAACAAGGAGGAAGAAGGGCCTCCGAGCAACAAGGAGGAAGAAGGACCTCCGAGCAACAAGGAGGAAGAAGGACCTCTGAGCAACAAGGAGGAAGAAGGACCTCCGAGCAACAAGGAGGAAGAGGGACCTCCGAGCAACAAGGAGGAAGAAGGACCTCCGAGCAACAAGGAGGAAGAAGGATCTCCGAGCAACAAGAAGGAAGAGGGACCTCCGAGCAACAAGGAGGAAGAGGGACCTCCGAGCAACAAGGAGGAAGAAGGACCTCCGAGCAACAAGGAGGAAGAGGGACCTCCGAGCAACAAGGAGGAAGAAGGACCTCCGAGCAATAATGAAGACCTACGAGCAGTAAGTAATTAAACACGTTATATATTAATCATGAACAATACATTTCAATTATGTAAATTTATTCATGACAATTATTGTTTGCAAGGTGCTTTCAACTAATTATTCAATGATTAATTTGAATTATCACAATTATTTTTCGAGGAAAGTTAGTGCAAGACAACAAAGTCATCATGTTAAGTGTCATCATTACCAACACTTACATAAGTGGTTATCCACTTATAAATCAAGATAAAAAAATGCAGAGAAAAGACACGGGAATGTTTTTTTGAGAGTCATAAAAAATTCATGTCACTTTTACACCACTAGTCAATAATATTATGATTTCTAAAATAGGGTTTAAAGTTAACTTTAATCTCAACAATGAGATATGTATATAAAAATTGTGTACATCCCCAAATTTGGGAGGAAAAAACATTCAGTGAGAGAGAAAACTAGTGTACTTGGGTGGAAATCTGGTTTAGAGTGAAGCAACCTTGACAGTGTACTAAGGTGGTTAGGAACCCTCCACACCCGTCCACACACCCACCATCTAAGGCCCACATGCCATTACCATCTGACTACTCCAGAGGCCTACATGCCCAAAACCCCTGTCCATCTCCAAATCACTGCCCTGCCCACCCATCTATCACTTCAGCCCAAATACCACGCACCCCAACCTCCCTTGGAGGTTGGAGTTGTAAGTTTTGTGTTTATCTCATATGTTTTAGTCTTCTGCTTAATGTATTTTTTTTTTCAGAAGAGTTTGCAACCTACTTTACGACAACCATCCAGTTCTGATGCTACCCTGCAACTCTCGTCAGTGCTACAATAGGTGTTGTTCTGTAAGGCTATTCTTGAATGTCGTTTCGCCAAATTCTCCCATTCATTTCATGATTATTGTTGAAATTCATGATGGATGTTACACCTATAAAGTGTGCATGCATATAGCTCTTAAAAAAAACATGCTGATTTGGGTATCAGACAGACCACCGAAAATATGAGCCTAGCAAAGTCAACTGTTGGTCGGATTCTGAAGACATCTAGTGACACTGGTGATTGTGGAGTGCTGCATTGAGGAAGGTGTGGCAGAAAACTCAAGCTATAACTTCGCAATGACAAGGTTATCATAAGAAATAGTGTGAAGGATCCCAAGAAAACTAGCAAAGATCTACAGGGAGATTTGTCTTCAGCTGGCAATAAATGTTGATTGCTCAGCAATTCGACGAAGGCTCCTTGAAGTTGGGAGAACTGTCAGAAAGTCGGTAAAGAAACAATTATTGATTGCTACTATGAAGAAAAAGGGATGGACAACAGATGAATGGAGAAATGTTATATATTCAGATGAGGCGCAAATTGAAGCACATGGGTACAGATCAGTGGTAGTGAGACGGAACAAAGATGAACCTCCTCGGAATTGACACATTCTACAAGAATCAAAACACCCACCTAACAACATTTTGTGGGGTAGTTTTACTGCTAAAGGTCTGCACGTCTTGCTATTGTTGTGGGAAAGATGAGCATTGACAAATACAAGGCAATCCTGGCTACACACTTTCCTGATGGAGAAGGCATATTCCAGCAGGATATTGCTCCATACTAAACTTCTAGAAAAATGCTGACATTCTTCGAAAAAAAATTGGGCTGATCGTTCTAAATTGGTCTGGAAACTCTCCTAACCTCATCCCAACTGAGAATCTATGGGCAATAACCAAACGCAGGATCGCAAAACTGGATTGTTCAGCTGTGGAGAAGCTAATTGCTGCTGTTATTAGGACCTGGTGCCACGACGAAGAATGGGTCAAGATGTGTTCAACATTAGTCGATTTATTCCAAAGCGTGTAGCAATGCTTATAAAAGCAAAGGGTAGTCATATCTGTTAATAAATCAATTGTCTGTCATATCATTGCCATGTATTTTTTAAATAAACATTAATTTTCCAAATGACTTTTTTCATCATTGTTCAAAGTAATATGTGCTCTACTGAACTATTATTCTTTTTTTCCAAAAAAAAAAAAATCAAAATACAGTTATTTAATGATTAAATACATAAAAGAAAACCAAGAATTAACTGCAACCATCAACGACCGCGAGACTGTTTTGGTGTGAATTTAGTTGAGCCAGCACTGGCTAGAATTAAACTAAGGAATAAAACCAAACAACGGCACAGGGGAGGAATTGAACTCACGTCATGCGAGTCGGAACTTTAGAATAGCTTGCCGTAAAAAATGGAAAGTTAAAAACCTCTGAAATAAAAAATAATAACTCATTAACGCCAGGAAATACGTCTTAGGAAATTGCATAGAAGTATACATTTGCAAAACCTGGAGAAAGACTTCTCTCTGATGAAAGCAAATGTGTAATTAGGAAAGTCATTGTGTAAGATTAAACCAGAAAGGCTTAAACTTGGCTTTAAAAAGCCACGATCACTCTGCTATAAAGTAGAATCTTGACCTGTAAAGCAAGAGTTGCCAAGCTGAAAGAGAATCTCTTTAAAACCAAGAATCCTCTTTTCTTTCAAAGTGATCGGTGGTTTTCAGGCCAAGATTCTGCTTGTTTGGCCAATTACAACACAGGAAGGCTGTCCTATATAACACAGGGAGGCTGTGTTATGAAACACTGGGAGGCTGCCTTCTGAACACTGGGAGGCTGCCTTCTGAACACAGGGAGGCTGCCTTCTGAACACAGGGAGGCTGCCTTCTGAACACAGGGAGGCTGCCTTCTGAACACAGGGAGGCTGCCTTCTGAACACTGGGAAGCTGCCTTCTGAACACAGGGAGGCTGCCTTCTGAACACAGGGAGGCTGCCTTCTGATCACAGGGAGGCTGCCTTCTGATCACAGGGAGGCTGCCTTCTGATCACAGGGAGGCTGCCTTCTGAACACTGGGAGGCTGCCTTCTGAACACAGGGAGGCTGTGTTATAAAACACTGGGAAGCTGCCTTCTGAACACAGGGAGGCTGCCTTCTGAACACAGGGAGGCTGCCTTCTGAACACAGGGAGGCTGCCTTCTGAACACAGGGAGGCTGCCTTCTGAACACAGGGAGGCTGCCTTCTGAACACAGGGAGGCTGCCTTCTGAACACAGGGAGGCTGCCTTCTGAACACAGGGAGGCTGCCTTCTGAACACAGGGAGGCTGCCTTCTGAACACAGGGAGGCTGCCTTCTGAACACAGGGAGGCTGCCTTCTGAACACAGGGAGGCTGCCTTCTGAACACAGGGAGGCTGCCTTCTGAACACAGGGAGGCTGCCTTCTGAACACAGGGAGGCTGCCTTCTGAACACAGGGAGGCTGCCTTCTGAACACAGGGAGGCTGCCTTCTGATCACAGGAAGGCTGCCTTCTGATCACAGGGAGGCTGCCTTCTGATCACAGGGAGGCTGCCTTCTGATCACAGGGAGGCTGCCTTCTGAACACAGGGAGGTTGCCTTCTGAACACAGGGAGGCTGCCTTCTGAGCAAAGAGAGGCTGCCTTCTGATCACAGGGAGGCTCCCTTCTGAACACAGGGAGGCTGCCTTCTGAACATGGGGAGGCTGCCTTCTGAATACAGGGAGACTGCCTTCTGAACACAGGGAGGCTGCCTTCTGAACACAGGGAGGCTGCCTTCTGAACACAGGGTGACTGCCTTCTGAACACAGGGAGGCTGCCTTCTGAACACAGGGAGGCTGCCTTTTGAACACAGGGAGGCTGCCTTCTGATCACAGGGAGGCTGCCTTCTGAACACAGGGAGGCTGCCTTCTGATCACAGGGAGGCTGCCTTCTGATCACAGGGAGGCTGCCTTCTGATCACAGGGAGGCTGCCTTCGATCACAGGGAGGCTGCCTTCTGAACATGGGGAGGCTGCCTTCTGAACACAGGGAGGCTGCCTTCTGAACATGGGGAGGCTGCCTTCTGAACAGAGGGAGGCTGCCTTCTGAACACAGGGAGGCTGCCTTTTGAACACAGGGAGGCTGCCTTTTGAACACAGGGAGGCTGCCTTCTGATCACAGGGAGGCTGCCTTCTGATCACAGGGAGGCTGCCTTCTGATCACAGGGAGGCTGCCTTCTGATCACAGGGAGGCTGCCTTCTGATCACAGGGAGGCTGCCTTCTGATCACAGGGAGGCTGCCTTCGATCACAGGGAGGCTGCCTTCTGAACATGGGGAGGCTGCCTTCTGAACACAGGGAGGCTGCCTTCTGAACATAGGGAGGCTGCCTTCTGAACACAGGGAGGCTGCCTTCTGAACACAGGGAGGCTGCCTTCTGAACACAGGGAGGCTGCCTGCTGAACACGGGGAGGCTGCCTTCTGAACACGGGGAGGCTGCCTTCTGATCACAGGGAGGCTGCCTTCTGAACACAGGGAGGCTGCCTTCTGAACACAGGGAGGCTGCCTTCTGAACATGGGGAGGCTGCCTTCTGAACACAGGGAGGCTGCCTTCTGAACACGGGGAGGCTGCCTTCTGAACACAGGGAAGCTGCCTGCCGAACATGAGGAGGCTGCCTTCTGAACACGGGGAGGCTGCCTTCTGATCACAGGGAGGCTGCCTTCTGATCAAAGGGAGGCTGCCTTCTGAACACAGGGAGGCTGCCTTCTGAACACAGGGAGGCTGCCTTCTGAACACAGGGAGACTGCCTTCTGAACACAGGGAGGCTGCCTTCTGAACACAGGGAGACTGCCTTCTGAACAAAGGGAGGCTACCTTCTGAACACAGGGAGGCTGCCTTCTGAACATAGGGAGGGTACCTTCTGAACACAGGGAGGCTGCCTTCTGAACACAGGGAGGGTACCTTCTGAACATAGGGAGGGTACCTTCTGAACATAGGGAGGGTACCTTCTGAACACAGGGAGGCTACCTTCTGAACACAGGGAGGCTACCTTCTGAACACAGGGAGGGTACCTTCTGAACACAGGGAGGGTACCTTCTGAACACAGGGAGGGTATCTTCTGAACACAGGGAGATTACCTTCTGAACACAGGGAGGCTGCCTTCTGAACACAGGGAGGGTACCTTCTGAACATAGGGATGGTACCTTCTGAACACAGGGAGGGTACCTTCTGAACATAGGGAGAGTACCTTCTGAACATAGGGAGGCTACCTTCTGAACACAGGGAGGCTGCCTTCTGAACACAGGGAGGGTACCTTCTGAACACAGGGAGGGTACCTTCTGAACATAGGGAGGGTACCTTCTGAACACAGGGAGGCTGCCTTCTGAACACAGGGAGGGTACCTTCTGAACACAGGAAGGGTACCTTCTGAACATAGGGAGGGTACCTTCTGAACATAGGGAGGCTACCTTCTGAACACAGGGAGACTGTCTTAAAGAACGCAGCTAAACATTACTGAACCTCTTGTTTCCCATTGAAAATTGCCGGTATAAAATATAACATTATTTTAATTATATTATTATAATTATATTCGTAGAGAGCCGGTGATAAGGTTGGGGGTCGTACAGCACCTGGGAAATAGGAGGTAATCAGGTTTGATGTGAGGAAGCAAGTGTAGCTTCAAATCCTTTGATCAAGTCTCCACCTTTGAAGGGATGATAGCTAAATAATTATGTCAAGAAAGGCGATATAGTACGACTAAAGTGATGTGTAGTAACGTTTGAAGACTCGCTGTGTAGCTGAGAGGCGCGTCCAGTATTGCTTTTCTTCTCCCACATATTATGTATTCTCTTTTCACATGCTTTAGACTGACTTGTTCAATGCTCTGGAAATCATATTTTAATATCCCAATTTGTATTTTTTTTTAATATTTTCAGCTAAAAGAGATATAAACATCTTGAGAAAGATACCTGGCGTGCCGTTTATTAAATATAACTAATCTTATGCTTGAAAGATGCTCGATGCAGGACACTCGTTTCGTGTCTGTTTCAGAGAGATAAACAGAAGTTATTTCTCGCTCTTTGAAAATCAGTAGTTCAAGTAAAACAAGACGAAATAAAAAAAAAACTTTTTTGCTCATTTCAGTGCTCAGCTCTATCTAAGGATGAGACCCACAACAGTCGACTGACACCGAAGTACCTATTTACCGCTAGGCGAACAGGAGCAGCAGGCGAATAAAAACATGCGTAACATTTTCCACCCATGCTGGAGATCGAGCCAGGAACGTTCTGGATGAGAGCTGAGTGCTCTACGAACCAAGATGTGTAACGTCTTACATCAAAATTGGATATCGTTGCAATGGTTCGAGAATCGATGCATTTCATCCTTAGATGCGCCGTGAACTCATTTTAAGAAATTACTTTTTTGAGTTGGATGGAAAACATAGCTCCGGCAGAAACATAGATGTTAAATCACTGAGCTCAACTTATTCTCCCACTACGAGTAGTAAGCGTGCAGATTTGAACGTTGCTTCATTTTTCTCGTTTATAGACCCGTCGCTACTTTTTTTAACTAATTTTTTGAGATTTTGAATGCATTTTTGAAGGCTTCTGAAACCTACCCTACCCTAACTTATATTAGTCTAACATAAAATATAAAAACAGGATTTTTAAATAAGTGGAAACGTTAAGAAATAGACCTTATTTTAAGCACCACTTTTAAATATTTACGTAGTAAATTTGTTATAGGATGTTAAGAATAACATCTGAGAACAACACACAAGTGCTAGGAAAGTTTTCTGGAGAACAAACCATTACTTTTCCTTCTTGAAAGTTTGACGCACAACAGTCAATAGTAATGTACCCAATAATGAGACCAAAAACTTTTCACATATTACACACACATTCACTGAGCTTTACACAACAACATACACACAGGAATGATTACCAACACTAACGAAGGATTATTGATCTTAATTTTCTTCCTTTGATTAGATTACATATTTTTGTTTTGAACGCTTAATACTGACATTCTGTCTAATAGAGTCGTGCAGTATTAAGATCTCATCACAATATTTTTGTCTTCTTGTTCTGCAAGGAACTTGGATAATGAATGTAATTTATGACTCAGTGTTTTAAGTAATTCTGTCATCATTGTAGCTACGTTTACGACCTTATTCGGGGTTTTATGGACTGTTGTTCCTACAGCTGGAAAGCTGCTGCATGTTTTCATCATCTACTTCGTTGTATATTTTCTAAACCACTACTAGATGTGCTGTGGGAGCTGTGTCATCTGAGAACAATATCTCCCTCATCAACTACCCCCGGCTCCCTATATAACCCACGTGATAGGCCTAGTAGTTGTATAATAAATCTGAATAGGCATTGGAGCCGTGGCTCAGCTCCCTCAACAGGTCCAGGAACTGTGACTCAAGTCTCTCAAGTTGTCTGCGAGCTTGAGTTTAACATTTTCAAGAGGCTCAGGAGTAGGCAGTACATGGCGGAATAAAGAGCAAATAGCGATTAAATCTTTTTTTGTACAAGAATGGTATACAGTACCGACAAGATGAAGATTTAGATACTTGTACAACATCTGGGTATCTTTATTGTAGACGTTTCGCCATCCAGTGGCTTTATCAATACAGATTCTAATATATAATTTGAAGACAGTAGAACTATATACAGAAGATGAGGTAATCAGTCCCTCAGCCTTGGACTTGGTGTGAAGAGCACCATAAACCTTTTTTTTTTTAACTACGTTTCACCTGTGTTGGGCATGAGTAAAGCCCTACAATGGGCAAAACATAAAATAAAATGCTTGTTCAGTATAACTATCTTTGATTCACCAAGCTTTGAAGTTTTAGATAAACACACTTCAAGAAGCCTAATACTGGCACGGACACTCCTTCATGGGTGCCCAGAAACTGTAAATCAGTATCTGTAAAATGCACTAGAACTGTAGATTAACATCCTCACGAGACCCAGGAGCTAGAATTCAACCCTTCAAGCAAGGTTCCCTGATGCTGATGAGGGGCTCCTGATTCAAGGAACTGGAATCGTTCAACCTTTGAATTGAACTTGACTGGTTTAGGGCTTCCCATGAATTAACAATAATAATAATAATCCCTGTTAAACTCTAAAAAATACGGTATAAAACTAATCACTCCCCAAAAGACACTGTGCTCATACAAATACACAGATTACAATTAAATAAATCATCAAATAAAAGCAAATTGTTTTTAGAGGTTCTTAAAACTGCAAAGAGGAACTTAGCAAGTCATAGCCTATTTAAATGCAACTCGATATCGTGGTCGAAATGAGGAAGCTGATCAATGTGATGCCTATTCCTTAACTTTGAGTTACCGAACAATCAGTGTGATTTCAAGAAAGGAAAATTGTTTAAGTTTATACTAGCAGATACAAGTTACATTCATGAACATATTATCATTTGTTCTCCTCATAGTTTCATTAGTATTTTTTATGCCTAACAAATTTACTGGCATTAAAACTAAGGAGTCTGAAGCAGTCGACAAAAAGCAAAGAATATTAGGAAGCTGATGAAATTAATGACAGAGCACGGTATTAGAGGAGAAATTCTCTCCTGAATCCAGGCATAGATGTTTCCAGTCTAGTGAATAAATAGCGACGCTTGCAAATTTCCTGACGAGACAAACATAGGCAACAAATATATTCTGAAGACATCAGTACACTTCAGGATCAGCTGGATCAGTTAAAGTTGTGATTGATATAATAACAGCTGCTGGTAATGCGTAAACAAATGTAATTTCCTAAGCCAAGTGACTAATAACTGCGCTAGCTATATATAATCTAAATAATGCAGAATTTAATCAAGCCGGATGTAACAGAGGCTAAAGATTTCTGGTTAGAAAACTTTTAAAAACCAAGACAAGTGTTTAGAAGTAATTGAATTTGTTTTTTATTCTATATCGCTGGTGAGCTTTTACCAAGATAATATGGCGTATTAGTGGTTAGGTTAGATAAGATTTGTCAGGAAACAAGACAAGTGTTTCCTGACGCGGGTCTCAGTTATATTATGACCCGCAGCTTGAGATTTTGGTCATCTGGCCCATGCCTTCCGTTGGCTTCCCGATCCACCACATTAAACCTTATAATTATAACTATTTTTAATGGAGCATTGCAGGCCCTCGTTTTATAGAATGGACGTAAATTCGTTGGAGAAATATCCCGAAAAAGATGATAAGGTTAATCCTATGTATTAGGAGTCTTTTTTATGCAGACGAGCTAAATATATTCTCTCCCGAAAGGAGAAAAATAAGGGAGGTTAAGATTGAAGCGTATATGAGGAGTCTTCGCTTACCTTGCACGAAGCCGTCCAGCTTGCAGAAGAGTGTAGGGAGCACGTAGTGCGGGTGAGACAGGTGACGCACTATGTGTACCCACATACAGACCAACGTTACCAACAGGTCAGCAACTGCCAGGTTCACCAGGTACCGGTTGGTGGTGGTTCGCATGTGAGTGTTGTAGTACACTACCAATATCACCAGCAGGTTCCCCACCAGCGACACCAGAAACACTAGTACGTACGCCGCTATCTGTACGTGGGTAAACAAACCAGGTTTACATTAATAATTATAATAAAACAAGTATTATACATCACGTATACACTCGCACACACACACACACACACACACACACACACACACACACACACACACACACAAACCACTTACCTCCTGCTCCTGATATACATAAATGACTAGTCGGAGCAAATTGAATCCAACGTAACATTGATTGTTTATGATGTAAATTTAATGAGGAAGATAACTGGAAAGGGCAGAGTTAGACTCCAAGATGACCTGAACAGATTGCAAACGTGACAGAGTCAACTGGTGGCTGCTTGATTTTAATTCTAAAAAGTTCAAGGTAATGAAAATAAAAGATTGGGTAAGAAGACTGGAGACGGAATACACATATGAAGGCGCGAAACTGCAGAGGGGCCATGAAAATTGTCTTTGTGCATTGTCTACAGCTTCAGAGCTCAAAGATCTGGGAGTAAACTTTGTACCAAGCATATTACCTACTAGGTGAACATACCAGCCGTTTAACTGCCGGGGAACATGCAATACTATTTAACCAAAGAATCAATCACTTTCAAGTACTCAACTATGCATTACTTTTTCAGTATATTAAGTAAATCTTAAACTAGACTTGCCTAGGAGTATGTTGCAGCAGCATGGAGCCCAACCATTCCTCAACAAAAACGTGAAACTACAGAAGATCCAAAGGATCACAACAAGACTGGTACAGGAATTAGGAGAAATTAATTACAAGGGACAAGGAACTTAACATAATACTAGATGAAAAAAAAATGAAGGAGAATGTGATCACGACATTCAAAATACTTAGTGAATTAAAGTCCTACTAGTATTAGTTTATGGTCCAAGCCGGACCAAAACGTCGCCTTTAGTTTAATTCACTTAAGTGGGGGTTATTTGTTCCAGCCATGGAAATGGGTTTTCATATCCTTCAGAAAAAGTTTTTCGGGACAGGCTATATGAGACGTGAGGAGAGGGGGGGAGCGGGACATGATTGCAATTAAAGAAGCAGATGATTCACACGGGCCTTTTAAAGATGCAGATGATCCACACGGGCCTTTTAATTCTCAGGGTAGAGGAAGTGAAACAAATAAGCAGGTGATGTAGGGTAAGCGAACACCAGTCACAGTTTTATGAGTAGATATAATGTGGCCCCCAAAGGCCAGGAATCTGTTCAGTGCTTCTTTGAATGTTACACAGCGAGACCAGCAGCCCTGAATCAATCCTTGTAAACATAAAGTGAGACATACTAAGCGAGTAAAGAAAAACACATCTTCGAACATGTAATACTAAGCATGATAACCCCAACAATACGCATAAACTATTTAGCAGTGGGAAATGCAGTATTAGCAAACCACAGAAAAGCCTGTAGGAGCTTGCATGAGCCCCAGAATTAAGCCCACACCTGGTCAAGCATGTGAAAAATCTCCAAAATGTCCGAATGTTTACAACCAGATTAGTACCAGAACTGGTGTAATGTACTGTAGCATAGACAGAACAGACTTAATTAAGAAGGCCAGGATCAAGGGGACAAATGTGGAAGCTGAGGTCACGGATTAGCCATTACGTAAAGAAGTATTATTTATTTAGTCTGAGAGTGGCTGAAGAGTGGATTGACTTGAATGAGGCAGTGGTGGAGACAAACTCAAAACACAGCTTTCAAGAGTAGATATGATAAGGCCCAAGTGGCCAAAAAAATCTGTGATGTCAATGGAGGCAAAGCCAGAAGCTTAGTATTGAAACTCACTAACACAACTCGGTACACACACACACACACACACACACACATACATACATTCACAAAAACACGCATATGCGCGCATATATTAATTTTTCTAAATTCCTAGAAGCGACTTGAGGGAGAGACAACACTGGACTTGGTACTACATGGAAACAGAGAATTTTTTTTCGTAAAACATGAAAATCATCTTGAAAACAGCGAGCATGTTCCAATAGAAGTATTGGAGTTTGATATGACATGGGGAGGAAAAATAACGAGAATGACTAGAATATAGGAAAGAAAAGTATGATCCAAGTTAGTATTTCAGATAAACCAAAATCAATAAAATATCACAAAGTGAGGGAAAAGTTCAATAGATAGGAGTAGCGATATAGTAACAATAGTTTCATTGCCGGCTACTAGTTAAGGTAGGGTAAGTCAAGCTCCCGTTTTTCCCACCTTTTCTCCCCCTCCCTGAAACTGATAGTTTGACTGCCGGCTGCTTGTTAACGTAGGGTCAGTCTAGCTCCCACTATCCCTTCCCCTCCCTCTTAACCCCCCCCCCCCGAAAGGTGACGTGTGGGGCTCTGGTCAAACAGTAAATCACTCGACTCACAGCTCCCAACACTACTGTAAGTACATGCCTGCCTTGTATTCTAGTGGATTTATTGGTTAAAAGCTTCACTTTTGACAAATAATAAACTTGGTCCTTTCAGTCTTGCTCTAGGGTGACTGTTGTAATAATCACCACGTCTTTTGAGTATTGTACTTGCCATGGAGAGTGATTATTTAAGCAGTGGGTAACCTGTCTATCTTTTCAGCTTGGATGACAGAGAGGGTCACCTGTCAATCAGCGAGAAGAACAGGAGACGGACTAACGTCCTGGAGACGTCCCATTTTGGATTTAATTACCTGTGCACCTGTATGAAATTGCAGGACGTAACCCCACATCATTGCAGCAGTAAAGAACCTGCTTTCCTGTCATCGAGATGTAATACGGCTATACTGTGAAGAACTAGCCAGTGGGTCGTAACCAACACCTGCGACCCCCCATCCCCCAACATCAGCAACGGCTACGATTTCAACAACACACAGTGTCACCAACACCAGACACCCCTATATATATATTAGCGTTGAATTCAGTTATCATTTATATTTTTCATTTTTCATTTTCTTTAATGTAGGAAAATATTTATTATTTAAGTGTTTTATATTTTCTATTTTCTATATAATAAAGTGTTTATGTTTATTATTTCTTTTTCTATTCTTTAATTTTCCTGAGGAGGAGCCAGCCTTGGTAATACTGTCTGAAGTTGTTACAGGGCTGAGTAAGCCTTCACAAGAGGCGACCTTGCCAGGATTAACTCTACTGAATCAAGATTCAACTCCATCTCGAATCTACCATTGGAACTTGAACGCCGCATACCACAGATGGTTACCACCAGCCATGAGTAATCATTCTCTATGGTAAGACTACGGTACAGGTATTTAAAAGATTTGGTGATTGTGATAGTCTCAATTTATTGTAAGTCAAGTCAGGCAGGATATAATATTTAATTCTGCCACCTAATTGTGTGTGAGCTTGAAACACTTTGGAGGATTAGACTCTAGGGACCCGAGATTTTCCAGTGACAACTTGTTTCATTGAGCTCTTTATTATATCAAGGGAACTGTCATAGGACACTCTTGATTTGTTGGTGAGAAGATTGGATGGTCAAGTGACCCCATTCTACTTATTGTTTGCTCGGAGCCAGCATAGAACCCTTCGTTTTAATTAATACATTTTGTTTAATTGAAGCAGGGATCGAGCCCTCTGGTTTATTTACAGTTGGAGCGGAGCAGGAATTGAACCCTCCGTTTTCTTTAATACCAGTTTCATTTCCCCTGATAGTTTGTTATTCTTGCAAGCATGGAGGAATACCAGTTTTGGATGAACGCTGGAAGTAAGTTAGGAATAACAGGGAAAAATTTAGAATCTTTCATTAGTGCTAAGATCCAGGAAAGACTTGAAAGAGAGAGAATTGAGAGAGAAGAAAGACAGCTAGAAAGGGAAAGAGAAGAGAATAAGGAGAGAGAGAGAATCGAAAGAGAAGAGAAAAAGGAGAGAGAGAGAATTGAGAGAGAAATCCGAGAAAGACAGTTAGAACGAGAGCGAGAAGACCAAAAAGAGCGTGATAGACTTGAACGTGAGGAACAAGTTAAATTAAGAGAACTTGAGGAAAGAGCAAAGGATAGAGAACACGAGTTAATAGAGAGAGAAAAGGATCGCGAGCTCGAAAAATCTCGCCTTGAAATAGAGAATAAAAAGTTAACTTTTACACAACAACAATTAGAGGAAGGAGTAATTGAACATCATGCAGCTAGTGCACATATTCCAACACCTAATTTACCTCCCTTCACAGAAGGTGAAGACATTACTTCATACATTATCAGGTTTGAAAATACCGCTACCCTCTGTGAATGGCCTGCTGACACCTGGGCTACTAGGTTGGGTATGTTATTTTCTGGTACTGCTTTGAATATCTATGCAACTTTGTCGCAGGATATCATACGTAATTATAACCTACTGAAGAAGGCAATCCTTAAAGCATATCAAAAAACCACAAATTCTTACAGGAAAGATTTCAGGTATGCCACCTTACAGCCTGGCCAGAACTTTCAGCAGTTACAGGTAACACTCTTTCGTTTGTTCGACTTTTGGATAGAGTGTTCAGGAACTGATCACAGTTATGAATCTCTTAGAGACTTCATGGTTGCTGACCAGTTCCTGACAGCTCTTCCCCATCAGATACGAACATTCATCAGAGAAAGTAACCTGATTAAAGCTGAGGACGTTGCTGAGGCTGCTGACCTGTATCCTGAGGCTCACAATTCCTATAAAGACCTAAAGGGATCGATCCCTAAGGGCAAGGGTTCATCAGACCTTAAGAAATCAAAGCCTCTAGTGGAAAGTAAAATGACTTCTTTTATTCCTGTTTGTCATTTGTGTGGTGTTAAGGGACATAAACGTCCAGATTGTCTTTCTAAGAAGGTCCATACAGTTGGAAGATGTTTTAAAGACTGTAATGACCAAGCACCCTTCTGTTCAGGAACAGTTAATGGACTTAATGTATCTACCATTTTACGAGTCACTGGATGCACATGTATAGTCATTTCTGATATGCTGTTCCCTAACCTTAAAGAAACTCATTCCTCTGCTATACTTTCAGACTACTTGGGCCGTACGGACACTTTTCCTACCATCCGTTGTTACATTAGGTCTAAATGGTTCACAGGTTGGTCTGAAGCCGTACTAGCTCCCATCACTTCTTGCTCCGTGCTAATAGGTAATGTAAAAGGTGCCATTCTTCCTTCTGAGATTGACCTTTCATCACCAAAGATGGACATAAGTGTTTCAGATCCACTTCCTGTAGAATCAGAGAAGCCCCTCGAAAGTTCAGATGAGATAATGTCTCGTGAGATTCATGTGGGATTAAAAACCAGTGATGATACTCTCGAAAGCGAGGTAGTAGGATCACCGGTTCACTTGTTAGATGAAAGTGAAGATATCACCTCCGATACCATAAATGTCTTGACTAGGGCTCAGACCAAAGCCCATGCTTCCCCTACTGTCCATCCTTTGATTTTCCCTGACTTTAAGCCTTTAGACATATCGAAGGACTCCTTTGTCAATTTACAACGTAATTGCCCTTCTCTTCAGAATTGCCATAATGCCGCTAAACAAAATCAAGTTATCCAAAGGAAAAACTTTTCATATAAATTTGAATATATAAAAGGTATCTTGCACAAGTCAGTATTCAAATTAAATTCAGATGAGACAGACTATTCCATCTTAGTTGTTCCAAGTCAATGCAGAGAGACTGTTCTTAAAATGGCTCATGACCTGCCAGTGGCCGGACATTTCTCGCATCGTAAAACTTTAAATAAAATTAGGGAAACCTATTTTTGGCCTAAAATGTCCTCAGATGTCACTACTTATTGTAGATCGTGTAAAGTTTGCCAACTGTCATCCTCCCGAGGTACCAGGCGAGCACCTATGGTCAAAATGCCTATCTTTATGGTACCGTTTGAAAGAGTAGCTATTGACATCGTTGGTCCTTTATCTCCACTTTCATCTGGGGGACATAGATATATATTAACATTAGTTGATTATGCTTCGAGTTTCCCTGAAGCCGTTCCCTTAAAGACCATAACTACTACAGAGGTGGCTGAAGCCCTTTTGTCCATCTTCTCCAGAGTGGGCATCCCTAGAGAAATTTTGTCTAACCGGGGGACACAATTCACATCTGACTTAATGCAACATCTATACCAACTTCTGGGAGTGAAGCCTCTCTTCACCACACCCTATCATCCCAGCTGTACTGGGAGGACTGAGCGCCAGCATTCGATTCTCAAGTCCATTTTAAGGAAACTTTGCTCCCTTAAACCTAAGGAGTGGCATCGTTACCTACCCTGTGCTTTGTTTGCCATGAGGGAAGTTCCCAGTGACTCTTTGGGGTTTTCACCATTTGAACTTCTCTATGGTAGACAGGCCAGAGGTCCACTGTCCATCCTTCATGACTTATGGACTAATGAGGAGGTAAAAGCTGAGGTTCAGTCTTCTTATCAGTTTCTCCTTGACCTTAGATCCAAACTTGAGGAGACCTCTGACATAGTTTCGGAAAACCTAAGCTTGTCAATGGACCAGTACAAAACCTATTTTGACTCCAAAAGTCAGAGGAGAAGTTTTAAAGTAGGAGATGAAGTTCTGGTACTTTTGCCTATCAAGTCAAATAAATTATTAGTAGCATGGAAAGGTCCATATAAAGTATTAAAAATTTGTGGGAAAGTTGACTACCTCATAGAAGTCAAGGGGAAACCTAAGCTTTATCATATCAACATCCTTAAGAAATATTACCGAAGAAATTCGGTTAACTGCCTTAATAACTTTGACTTAGTTTTTCCACATGAAAAATGTAAGAATGTAAGGTGTGCATAATTGACACCTCTAACTTAGACTATGATGAAGAACTACATGACTTGGTGACTCTTCTTGACCACTCGGATGCTACCAACATTAATATTAATCTTTGGATGACCATAAGAGACATGAACTACTTCAATGTGTGAATAACTTTTCAGACATCTTCACTGATATTCCAGGTGTTACCTCCACGGTAGTCCATAAGATTGACTTAGTGAATGACAATCCTATCAAACGGAAATTATACCCAGTTCCAGTTCACCTTAGGGATGCATTTGACCGAGAGGTAGACAAATTATTAAAACTAAAGATCACTGAACCTTCAGTATCTGCATATTGCTCACCAGTAGTCAAGGTTAAGGAGGATAATTCATATAGACTTGCTATTGCCTTCAGAGGCCTTAATGCTATAACTCGGTGGGATGCTGAGCCTATGTCCTTAATAGATAGCGATCTACACAAATTTTATGACGCTTCCTTCTTTTCAGAGATTGATATTGCACAGGCATATCATCAAGTAATGTTAGATCCTTCTTCTAAGCAGTACACCGCTTTTTCTACACACCAAGGACTGATGCAATATAGAACTATGCCCTTCGGTTTGGTAAGTGCCTGTGCTACCTACGTGAGATTGATGAGAAAGGTCTTGGGTAATATGCCAAATGTTTTAGTTTATTTTGATAACATTTACGTAATGACATCCACATGGGGCGAACATATACAAACATTAACATCAGTTTTGCGTAGGTTACGCTCACGTGGCCTCACTGCCAAGCCGAAGAAATGCTTCCTTGGGTATAACAAGATTAGATATCTTGGACTGATACTTTCTAATAACTCTCTGCAGCCTCTCCCCAGTAAGATCAAAGCTTTATTAGAATTTAAATTCCCCAAAACCAAGAAGTTCATGCGCAGCTTTCTTGGTTCTGTAAATTTTTATGCACTGTTTATCCCTAACCTTACTGATCTTACAGGCATCTTATCCGTCTTCCTTAAAAAGTCTGTGAAGGAACCTCTTGAACTTTCCGGCGTAGCTCGGGAAAAGTTTAATGAGATTAAAAGTATCTTTTCGAAAGACCCTATACTTAAGATTCCAGATATTAATAAAACACTTTGCTTAAGAACTGATGCCTCCAATATTGGCTTAGGTGTGGTGTTACTACAATACCATGATGGTACTCCCTTCCCTGTATGCTTCCTAAGCCGGAAACTCCTTCCCACAGAAACGAGATACTCCACCATAGAAAAGGAATGTTTGGCCCTTGTGTGGGGAATCTCCAAACTTAAATTTTATTTGCTGGGAAAAGAATTCATTTTAGAAACGGACCACAAACCTTTGATATACCTAGAAACTTTTAAGGGAACCAACAGTCGCCTCTTGAGGTGGACATTGGCACTCCAGGCTTTTAAGTTCCATATTGTGTATATCAATGGTTCATCCAATTATTTCTCTGACTGGTTAAGTCGTGACAGTCAGTAGAAGATTTGTTGCCTTACTTGACTTCCACATGTTAGAACTTTTTCCTCACCTATTCTTCTTATACACCTTGACTATAAGTCTTGGTATGGGGGAGTGTGAGGGAAAAGTTCAATAGATAGGAGTAGCGATATAGTAACAATAGTTTCATTGCCGGCTACTAGTTAAGGTAGGGTAAGTCAAGCTCCCGTTTTTCCCACCTTTTTTCCCCCTCCCTGAAAGTGATAGTTTGACTGCCGGCTGCTTGTTAACGTAGGGTCAGTCTAGCTCCCACTATCCCTTCCCCTCCCTCTTAACCCCCCGAAAGGTGACGTGTGGGGCTCTGGTCAAACAGTAAATCACTCGACTCACAGCTCCCAACACTACTGTAAGTACATGTCTGCCTTGTATTCTAGTGGATTTATTGGTTAAAAGCTTCACTTTTGACCAATAATAAACTTAGTCCTTTCAGTCTTGCTCTAAGTTGACTGTTGTAATAATCACCACGTCTTTTGAGTATTGTACTTGCCATGGAGAGTGATTATTTAAGCAGTGGGTAACCTGTCTATCTTTTCAGCTTGGATGACAGAGAGGGTCACCTGTCAATCAACAAGAAGAACAGGAGACGGACTAACGTCCTGGAGACGTCCCATTTTGGATTTAATTACCTGTGCACCTGTATGAAATTGCAGGACGTAACCCCACATCATTGCAGCAGTAAAGAACCTGCTTTCCTGTCATCGGGATATAATACTCACGGCTATACTGTGAAGAACTAGCCAGTGGGTCGTAACCAACACCTGCGACCCCCCCCATCATCAGCAACGGCTACGATTTCAACAACACAGTGTCACCAACACCAGACACCCCTATATATATATTAGCGTTGAATTCAGTTATCATTTATATTTTTCATTTTTCATTTTCTTTAATGTAGGATTAATATTTCATATTTAAGTGTTTTATATTTTATATTTTCTATATAATAAAGTGTTTATGTTTGTTATTATTTCTTTTTCTATTCATTAATTTTCCTGAGGAGGAGCCAGCCTTGGTAATACTGACTGAAGTTGTTACAGGGCTGAGTAAGCCTTCACACAAGAAAGATATATAAATAACTTGTCCAAAGAATTTTGTAAACAATTTAATAAAAAAATAAAGAATGTAATAATGGAAGGCGCTGGAATGCCTTGAAAATTTAATTTTAAATAAATTCAAGAAGTATGCCAACCCAACACTTATCAGAGATTCAAACAATCTTGGAACGAATGTTCAGATGTTAAGAGAAAGTAAGGAAGAAGATGTAAAGAGAGAAATAGTAAAAAAAAAAGTATAACAAAGAACAAAAAAGGCACAATACCGTGATTGGAACAATACGACGACGTTTCGGTCTGACTTGGACCATTTACATAGTCACACAAAGTTTGAAACAAGTGAATTATGAGGCGTAGGGGTTATATAGTACTTTCGAGAATTGGAGGCAGTGGGATTTCAGACGAGGATGGATACCTCCAATACTATGGATCAAGAGCCCTTCAAATGTGTCAAAGAACCTTAAAGGACAAATTACGAAAAAAAAAAAAATAATTGATGAGGATACAATCCACGGAGTCGAGGAGGAATTGTGTGAGATATTCACCATAAAATTACCCTCGATATGGAAACACTAAATCCGTCTATGCCTGGAGTGTGAGAAATAATTTGTCTCTAACCAATGAAAAGGTTAGCTCCAAAACCTTGGATCACTAGCCCTTCATCAACATCAAGGCTCCCCATCCCCTTTAGCAAGAAGTCATTTTTTATTAATATTGAAAGACATGAGACGCAAATATGACACTTGGAGATTTACAAGTTTGTGCTAACTTATCAAATCCTTATTTACCATATCTAATAAAATACCACGACAGACTGAAAAAAAAAACTTCAGAAAGAGATGAGCAAATAAATTTTATGTAATCGGTAGTGCACAAAGATTTTTGTGTGTGGATAAAACCGCAAAAGGAAGGTTTCTCGATGCCGGTGAGGGGCTTTTAATCCAAGGAACTGAACCTGGCCTCTTCTTCCTTGCATAAAACCAAATTGTCTCCCATTCCCCCAAGAGCTGTATGACCCCTAAAGATTTAGAGTTCCCCACGAATGCATTCCTTCTTGGCAAGTGCTGCATAAAAACATAATATTGAACATATTAAAACACTATTTGTGTAATTTGTTCGATTTAAAGCAATACTCTTATATTTGGCAACACAGATTTATAACTGTTTGCAGGCATCTGTTTCTTTTTTTTTTTCAAATATTTGGATATTCGTGTCGAAAATGGTAATATATTTCGTACGTTTCTTCTGTTCCGTCTTGGTCAGCCGACTATAGTATGCAAGTCCGTCCCAGCTGTCCCAGCAGTGGCTCTAGACATGCCTCCTGAAGTAAAAACTGTCTCCTAGTTAAACTAGTTATGGCTAACGAGACTAATACCTTTACAGGACGTATTTCTCTGGAAAATTCCGAATGAAAGTCAACAGTTAAATCTAGTTGGGCAAAGTGAGCGCAGAAACGTGAAAATTTACTTCATTACTTTAAACGTACCGACGAAGATGTAATTGGCCAGGTTGGTATATTCTGGCGTGTTCCTGTTTTATTGGCAGTAGTTACATTTGCGTAAATAAAACCTAGACTTAAATCATGACTGCTGATGGAGAGATAATAAACGTAACATTCTTTTATGTAAGAGTCAACATTTCATTAGGATTGTTAGATATCCCAGAAGTGGCACCTTACGCTGCGGTCAGAGGTCACGTGTGGTCACTGTCCTAAGCTGTCTGGGAGTTAGCGTGGGGTGTTACTGAGCACCATGGCCTGCTGTAGTGTTTTGGAATCGCAGATTAAAGTGTTGAAGAAGGAGGTTCTACTTCTTCAGGAGGAAAATAGGAGGCTAAAGCTTCGCCTAGATGGGCTTGGAAGTGTGAAATGGTGGGAGCTGGTGAGGAAAAAGATACCAGCAGTGAGCTAGTCAGCAGTGACATAGTCAACAGGTTGGATAATATTATATAAGGTACTGGGAAAAAGCAGGAGACAGGAGCTGTTGAATAAGTACAGGTCAGCCATAGAAGTTGTCAGGTCTAAGGAAGGGATCCCAATCATATGTAGCATCTTGCCTAGAAAGGGAGTGAGCAATGAATGGATGTCTAGGGCAGCTAGTATAAATTGCTGGCTAGACAAGTAATGGAAAGAACTTGCAATCCCATTCATTGATAACTGGCACAAATTCTATGGCAAGCATGAAATGTATGCAAGGGATGGGGTTCATCTCTCTGGGGCAGAGTGGTTGCATTAGCTAATTCGATTGAGGGGGTCAATGATGACTTGTTTAGGAATTTAAACTGATAGATTATAGAGGTATGGTTGTTTGTGGGAAACAATCAGGCTGCAGTATTAGGGTTAAAATCAGCAGTTATTAACGGGATACCTCAAGGATATGTTTAAAAGACAATATTCAAAATAAAGCTGCTAGTAATGGCAAATCAATTGATCAACAAACAAACAGAGATAGTAGAGGGCAACGAGTGACTAGCTCCCTTGAGGTTTACTATACAAATACTAGGAGTCTAAGAAATAAGATAGATAAGCTAAGATTACTTGCAAGTGCAGGTAATATAGATATTATTGCTATAACAGAGACCTGGTTCAATTTGAAAGATAGAGAAATGCCTTCTGAATGCAACATATAGGGTTATACACTATTCCACACTGATAGGGTCAACAGGAAGGGTGGCGGAGTGGCGATGTATGTCAAAGACAATTTAAACTGTTGTGTTAGACAAGATGTAAGATTAGAAACATCGAACACAGAATCTGTCTGGCTACAGTTTCTCGAAGGTTGTGAAAAATTAATTTTGGGTGTGATTTATAGGCCTCCAAACCTTGATAGGGAGTGCAGTAAGCTGCTATAGGACGAAATTCATAAGGCGTCTAGATATGAAAATGCTGTGTTGATGGGAGATCTTAACTTTAGACAAATTGATTGGAACAATATGACAGGAAATCTTGAGTTTAGTGACTTTCTTGATACAGTTCAGGATTGCTTTTTAAAAGTTTGTGACAGAACCAACTAGAGGAAACAACCTGCTTGACTTAGTTCTTGCCAACAAAGAATCACCAGTTAATTATCTTGAGGTAAATGATGAGCTTGGGGAAAGTGATCAGAAATCACTTAGTTTCAATATATTTTGGAATTGTTAGGTATTTTATACCATTTTAATGTTCTATCTTGGAATTACCCAGATAACTGCAAGTAGCTGTCACAGATTTCTGCTTTGCCGACTTCATGGGTATGAGAAATTACCTGGGTGGGCTAAATTCAGAGGACCTTACTATGTGTCAGGTAGGTAGGGTTGGTTGCCAATATGATGTATTTCAGAGCATAGTGCTGGTTGCTCAGACGACTTTTGTCGCGAGTAGGGAAATTAGATCTAAGAAAAATGATTCCAAATGGATAAAAAATACATTAAAACATCTCACTGGTCAAAAGAGAGGCGTATCAAAAGAGGGGATGGGTAGTTAAGAAATCAATATATTCAATTAGAGAAATAAAAAAAAATAATAAGGAATGCAAAAAGGAATTGTGAGGTTAAAGTCGCAAGGGATTCGAAGACTAACCAAAAAGTGTTCTTTCAGATATACAGAGTAAGACTTGGAACAAGATAGGTCCACTTAAGAGTAACTCAGGTCAGATCACTGACAGTGATAAGGAAATGTGTGAAATTTTCAATACCTACTTCCTCTCAGGTTTTACCAAGGAAGTTTCTAGTAAAATTCCAGAAACAATAAATTATGTAGAACAGGACGATAATAAACCACGCACGGTTAGGGTAACTAATGACATGGTCCTCAGATAAATAGAGAAATTAACACCTAACAGATCCCCAGGCCCTGATGAACTGTTTGCAAGGATTGTAAAGAAAAACTTAACATACGTTTGGCTAATCTTTTCAACATATCACTACAAACTGGCATAGTGCCCGATAAGTGGAAAAATGGCAAATGTAATACCTATTTACAAGGCAGGTGACAAGTCCTTGGCTTTGAACTATAGACCTATAAGCCTTACTTCCATAGATGGTAAATTAGTCAATAATTGCCAAAGCAATTCGTAGCCATCTTGAAAGGCATACAATGATTAATGAATCTCAGCATGGTTTTACGATGGGGCGTTTCTGTCTTACGAATTTATTAACTTTCTTCACTAAGGTATTTCAAGAGGTAGATCATGGTATTGAATATGATAGTGTATATATGGACTCCAGTAAGGCTTTCGATAGAGTTCAACATCAAAGGCTGTTGAGAAAACTTAAGGCACACGGAATAGGAGGTCTAATTTTTTCCTGGGTTGAGGCATGGCTAACAAATAGGCAGCAGAGAGTTTGCATAAATAGCGAGAAATCAGAAGGGGGCACGTCACAAGCGGTGTTCCTCAGGGGTGAGTGTGGGGCCCCTTGTTGTTCACAATCTACATAAACGACATAGATGAGGGAATAAATAGCGACATAAGCAAATTTGCTGATGACACCAAAACAGGCCGGCCAATTCATTCTAATGATGACATTAGAGCACTCCAGGATGATTTGAGTAGACTGATGCAGTGGTCGGAGAAGAGGCAGTTCTAAACATTGGACAGGAAAATAACCATGCCACATACAAACTAAATAATGCAGATCATAATATTACAGATTGCGAAAAGGATTTAGGAGTTCTGGTTAGCAGTAATCTGAAACCAAGACAACAGTGCATAAGTGTTTGCAATAATGCTAACAGAATCCTTAGCTTCATAGCAAGAAGTATAAATAATAGAAGTCCTTAGGTTGTTCTTCAACTCTATATATCTTTGGTTAGGCCTCAGTTTTGGTCACCATATTACAGAATGGATACAACTGCACTGGAAAACGTACAAAGGAGGAGGACAAAGTTGATCCCATGTATCAGAAATCTTTCCTATGAGGATAGACTGAGGGCCCTGAATCTCCACTCTCTAGAAAGGCGTAGAATTATGGGGGATATGATTGAGGTGTATAAATGGAAAACATTAATTAATAAAGGGAATGTAAATAGCATGCTAAAAATATCTAACACAGACACGACTCGCAGCAATGGTTTTAAATTGGAACAACTCAGATTCAGGAAGGATATAGGAATGCACTGGTTTGGTAATAGAGTTGTTGATGAGTGGAACAAACTTCCGAGTACCGTCATAGAAGCTAGGACGTTGTGTAATTTTAAAAATAGGTTGGATAAATACATGAGTTGGACCTAACTAGCTTGTGCTACTAGGTCGGATGCCGTGGTCCTCCTTTAAGTGACGTGACTGACCTCACTAGGTCAGTGAGGCCAGACGGTCAGTGTGCTTAAGGTCACTAGGTCAGTGAGCTTAAGCCGTTGGGAGAACTGGACCTGCCTCGCACAGGCCAGTAGGCCTTTTGCAGTGTTCCTTCTTTCTTATGTTCTTGTGTTAAAATGCTTTGCTGAGGGGAGTTTCTTCCTCCAAGGTTTCGCTTGTATCTTGAGCGTCTCATTCCAACGACTTTAACTTTTTAACACAAATGTATTGTAACTAGGTTAGGTTCATTAAACTATTTGCATTTCAGGTGCCCTAAGACCAATGTTAAATAGTTCATTGCAAAATTCCCAATAATGGGTCTGATGATGCATAAAAAATGTCGTATTATTGGCTTCAAATATTCTTCATTAGTAAATCCTGCAAAACACCAAAGCCGAGTGTGTTATCGAGGTGTGAAGTTGCAGCTGCCGGTTTTGTGTTCAAATGTTTGTATATATTTTTCATGTTAAATCACATTCAATATATATATGAGTATACCTATTCTGAATGAATTAAATCTTTATTGACTGTGAAGGGGCAAATTTGGGTCATCCGAGGCAGGATGACCCATGATTCACACATAATCACTGTCTGTGCGTAGGTGCTCAGATGCGACAATTCAGACGTCACTCCAAACAACAAATATCCCAAACTCCTCCTTCAGAGTGCAGGCATTGCACTTCCCACCTCCATGCTCAAGTCCGGCTAACCGGTTTCTATAAATTCCTTCACAAACTATTACCATGCTCACATTCCAAGAGATCGTCAAGTTCCAAAAACTATTCGTCTCCATTCACTACTATCTAACACTCTCACAAATGCCTTCTGTATGTCCAAACCCCTTGCACTCATAACCTCTTTTACTTCCACTCTTCCACCAACCTATCCTAGGACGACCCCTGCCTCCCCTCCACTACAGATTTATACACACTCCAAGTCATCCTATTTTGCTCCACCCTCTCTAAATGACCAAACCACCTCAACAACCCCAACCCCCTCTTCAGCCCTCTGAATAATAATTAACTCGAAGAATTGAGACACTTATGCAACACATGGGAATCTTTATTGAAGAAACGTTTCGTCACACAGTGGCTTCATCAGTCCAATACAAAGTAGAAATGGGTAAGGAGAGAAGTTTGAGGTAATCAGTCCCTCAACCTGGAATCGTCACACAGTGGCGAAACTTTTCTTCAGTAAAGATTCCCATGTGTTGCACAAGTGTCTCAATTCTTCAACTTGTCGGTTTTCAAAACCATTCATCACATCTGTCAGACACTGCAACATCATGGGATCTTGGTACAAAGACTTCAACGCTTGCCCAACCTTTGGACGACGACCTACTTACACTAGTGGCAGGTCCCACTGTGATCCCACCTCCACCTGCTTCACCTCGTCTCTCTGCAGTATATAAGCCACCTCTCTGGCCCTATGCTGCATTTTCTACAAGAGTGATGGCCTGAACACATCGATTCCAGGTTGAGGGACTGATTACCTCAAACTTCTCCTCTCCTTACCCATTTCTACTTTGTATTGGACTGATGAAGCCACTGTGTGACGAAACGTTTCTTCAATATAGATTCCCATGTGTTGCATAAGTGTCTCAATTCTTCAACTTGTCGGTTTTCTAAACCATTCATCACACAATAATTAACTCCTCGTCTCCTCCAACTTTCCACACTACGAATTCTTTGCATAATATTTAAACCACACATTGCCCTTAGACACAACGTCTTCACTGCCTGCAACCTCCTCCTTGATGTAGCATTAACCCATGCTTCACACACCCATATAAGAGTGTTGGTATCGCTATATTCTCATGCATTTCCTTTTTTGCGTCCATGGATGACATACTTTGTCTCCACAGATACCACAATGCACCACTTACCCTTTTTCCTTCACCTGTTCTATGGTTTACCTCGTCCTTCATAAACCCATGCGCTGACAAGTCTACTCCCAAATATCTGAACACATTCACTTCTTCCATACTCCCTCCCCCCAATGAGATATCCAGTTTTTCTTTACCTAACTCGTTTGATACTCTCATCACCTTACTCTTATCTATGTTCGCTTCCAACTTTCTACCTTTACACACCCTCCCAAACTCAGACACCAACCTTTGCAATTTATCTTTAGAATCTCCCAAAAGCACAGCATCATCAACAAAAAAGTAACTGTGTCAACTCCAATTTTGTATTTAATTCCTCATAATTTAATCCCACCCCTCTCCCCAACACCCTAGCATTAACTTCTTTTGCAACCCCATCTATAAACATGTTAAACAACCATGGTGACATTATACATCCCTGTCTAAGGCCTACTTTTACTGGAAAATAATCTCTCCTACACACCCTAACCTGAGCATTTAGTAACATACTACCTATTCCTTGCACTTGCAACATCTGCCACATTGTTCCCCTAGCCGCCCTATTATATGCCTTTTCAAAATCCATAAATGCAGCAAAAGCTTTCCTGTCTTTATCTAAATACTGTTCATTTATATGTTTACTCTAAACACTTGGTCTACACACCCCTACCCTTCCAAAAGCCTCCTTGTTCATCTGCTATCCTGCTCTCTGTCTTACTCTTAATTTTTTCAGTAATCTCTGCCATATACTTTACCAGGTATACTCAACAGGCTTAATCCCCTTTAATTTTTGCATTCGCTTTTGTCCTCTATGCCTTTATAGGAAGGGACTATGCATGCTCTTTACCAATCCCTAGGTACCTTACTTTCTTCTATATATTTATTAAAAAAGCACCATCCACTCCTAAACTATATCCCCACCTGCTTTTGACATTTCTTTCTTTATCCCATTAATTCCAGCTGCTTTACTCACTTTCATTCTACCCACTGTCTCGTGCCCCTTCCCTACACTCACAATTGGCTCTTCTTCACTCCTACAAGATGTTATACCTCCCTGCCCAATGCACTAAATCACAGCTTCTCTATCTTCATCAACATTCAAAAGTTCCTAAAAATATTCCCTCCATCTTCCCAGTACCTCCAACTCTCCATCTAATAACTCGCTTCTCCTATTTTCGACTGTCAACCTATTAATCTCACTCCAAGACTTTTTATTCTAAACAAAATTTGTTGATAGCCTCTCTCCCCCACTTTCATTTGCTGTCCTTTTACATTCCTTCACCACTCTCTTAACCTCTCTTTTTCCCACCATATACTCCTCCCTTCTTGTATCACTTCTACTTTGTAAAAACCTCTCATATGCTAACTTTCCTCTCTTGCTACTCTCTTTACCTCATCATTCCACCAATCGCTCTTCTTCCCTCCCCCACACACTTTCCTGTAACTTCTGCTGAAAACTCTGCCATTTAAATCTACCCCACGCCTCTTCAGCCTCTCTGCCTATACTTTAATTAGCCCATCTTTCTTCCAATAGTTGTTTATATTTTACCCTAAGTGCCTCCTCCTTTAGTTTATAAACCTTAACCTTTCTCTCTTACTTCTTGTTTCCATTCTCCATGTCTTCCATCTACCTATTACTTTCACTGTAGCTACAGCCAGAAAATGATCTGATATATCAGTGGCCTCTCTATAAACATGTACATCCTAAAGTTTTCTCATGAGTCGTTTATCTGCCAATACTTATTTACCCTTATTACCTATTACCAAACCCATTTCTCTACGAAGTTCAGTCAAAGGCCCCCCCATTTTCATTTACTCATGACACCCCATACGTACCTACCACACCCTTTAAAACCGTTTCTCCCACTTTAGCATATAAGTCCCCTACCACAATTACTCTCTCTCTCTTGGTTCAAAAGTTCCTAAACTTTTGAACCATTATTGTAGATCTTTGCTGGTTTTCTTGGGATCCTTCACACACCTTTTTTATGATAACCTTGTCATCATGAGGTGTTGTCTTACATTTTCTTCCAGATCTTCCTCGACGCAGTGCTCCATAATCACCTGTTTCGCCAGCTCACTTCAGAATCCGACCAACAATTGACTTAACTACGCTCAAATTTTCGGCGAACAGCGTGTTTTCTAAGATCTCCAATACTTAGGTGTAACACCCATCAAGAATTTCAGCAATAGTCACGAAATGAAGGAGAGAACTTGGCGAAACCACAGGCACTCACAGAGCACTCTTGCAGGAATAGCCTTACAGAACAACAGTTGTTGTAGCACTGACAAGAATCGAAGGGTAACACAGCTGGATGGTTGCCAGAAGTTGGTAGCAAACTCTTGTGAAAAAAGAACCCAGACTCCATTAATTAAGCTGTAGACTAAGACATATGGCTCCTTAATAATATAATAATTTACGTTCCATGACGCTCAATTAATTCCTTGTACACGATGTGAACAACGATTATTTTTAGTTACTGTATTGGAATCCCCCGCTATAACCAAGTAGTTGCTCTATAGACTCCACAAATAATGAGCTCCACAAATGATGTTGGGAACCTGCCAAATTGCAAAGGAAATTCTAGTAAAACAGGATAATGGGTAATATAAAAAAAATTACTTTATATTATTTGGTCATGTTTCCATGTGACTGATTAACAATCTTAGGCAATTAGGCATAGAATTGGAATTATTTTTTTAATCTCAAGTCCATTTCTTGAATCCAATTTATCTCCTCGGTTAAGCATGGCACTGACGATCTGTTTTTTTTTTTTGTTCCAGCAATTTTCAGGTGAGGGTTGTTCCCTGGCCACTGAATAATATTGATATTGTGTTCTCTTGTAAACATTTCTTGACCTGTGTTGACACGTGGCATTGAACACTGTCTTGCTTATAGTGTGTAGTGCCAAAAATGTTGTGGAATGTTTTGAAATGTTTCTTCAGTACATTTATTGTACGTATCAATGCTGCAAATTTTGTAGAATCGGATGCAACCCAACATCATTTGCAGAGTTGATACAGTATACCTTCACACACACACTAGCATGCATTTACATATATAAAATATGTATACATATAGAAGCACATGTATACATTCACTGTTCATATGTACTTGTATGCCTACTATAAGCACACATACATGCATACATGAACATATGCGCAAGAATACAACTGTACATGCATACACATTCACACAAACACACGCACACGTGTACATATGAACATACACATATATGGGAAACATAAATATGTACATACATACACACAAGCACATGCATAATTTTTTTATATTCTGTTGCGTTAGAAGTTCATGACTGTCATTATTCCTATTACTTGCATTCAGGTAGAGGGGGCTGGGCTTATGGAATACGAGGATAACTTCTTGTTTCGCGCAGAGACCGCAACACCTCCAATTTATCTTTGGATGAATGGATTATTTGGGTTAAGTACTGTAAACGTAACCCATTTGCCATAGTCCAGTTTCTGCAATAAGATCATTTAAATCAGGCGGCTCACATCCAGCTCTTCATAGCGTAGTTCCAAAGAAAGCTCTCCAGAATCAACAATGATACTTAATACTAGGAGAGTCTAGAATATTTTAGGTGATGAATTGGGACCAGAGTTACTAAACAGGAAAGGCAGTCTAATGAAATAACTTTGTCATTCTCAAATCTGTACCAAAACAGTAACGTATATAGATAGCGTCCGATAGTCGGTGCCCCACAAATGATGGGACAAGACCTTTAAATATTCATAATCTGCAAGACATTGATTTTCAGTTTCTTAAGATGGGGATGCCTGTGTCAAAGCCCAGTCGAGTATCATTCCGTTAAACATAACCTGACTTTTATGTGGAACATCCGCTCCTTTAGGCAAGGCCCTGAGACAGAGATCCATAGCCTTTCCTCTGCCATTTACTCTCTAAGATTGATGTTACCAGCAACTTACCTCCACCCTATTGTGGCGTGGGTCATGTACATTACAGTTTATTAGGTGTTTATCACACAACCACTTCTTGCATTCCCACTGTACAAGTTAAACTGGCAGTTACGTTGATGTTAGATTTGTATGCCTAGTGAGTGAGAGCTTCACTCCAGCCGAAATGAAGTTATATTTAACTCTCTAGTTAAAGTCAGGTTCTCAGTAGCAGGTTGAGGACATACATAAGGTGAAAGCCTACTGCAGTGAGTGAACTCACTTTACTCTCTCACTTGTAAACATTTGGCTTCTTTACTACACTCTGTATATGTTGTAAATAATAGTGGAGGGAATATAAAGGGTACTCAAAAATTACATTTTGTGCTTGCCTTTGCCTTTATTTTGGAGGTTTATTCCCTGTCTAGAGATTTAATTTGCGGCCACGTACAACAAACTCTTCTTTAGTGTACCTGCCTTCGTAATAATCATAATGAGGCATAAACCCATGACTTAAAAGAACAAAAACAGAAAAAACACATTTATCACCAAAGTACAAAATACACTTCGATCAAGGTGGGAAACACACAGTACACTCTTATCAATCACAATATTAAAACAGCGAAAACAATAATATGGGAAGATTGCTATTGCATTGCCTTAATCAGTTTATTTATTCGAAGAACTGTTAATGACAGCGCTACTCACATGTCGTCGTCTGCTTTCACACGGTTCCTGGTCTTGTTTTAGTCCCTACTAAGTCTGAGAATCTGAATTCACAAGGATATAATGACAAAAGGAAAGGATCATTTTGAAAGTACGCCGAGTCAGAAGTGGGAAATAATCTGAGTTTGGTTCAAAAGTTCACAGATTCTATTTTCAGAATAACAGAGGTCTGTAGAGAAATCATATTTTCTTTCTTCATTCATTTCAGATAGATCAGTGGTGACCAGACTTACTCTCCAGCTTTCTTTAGCAATCATATCGGTTGAAAAAATTGAAGTGATCCATCGTGATTTTCTAATATACAGTGATGTATTCAGTTATCCCAGGTAACAGGTCAGGTTTTTTACTGATGACCTCATCCAGGTATGAAAAATTTGTAAAATTACTTTGATGAACTAGTCGCGCCCACAAGTCCAGCTTGGTCTGGACTTGTGGTCTGGACTTGTAGTCTGGACCTGTGGTCTGGACTTGTGGTCTGGACCTACTTCATTTCAGTGCAAAACTCAAACACACGGTTAAGACTAAGCCCATTAGAGTACAGATGAAATTAATAGTTTTAATTACTTTCTGGGATGTCTTGTATCTTCCACTTCTCCTTTCCCCACATACAATTCCGACCATGTCTTAGGCAAATGGTTTGATCACCTTTGCAATATCGTCAGGATTCTTTCCCTTTGTTATCCTTCGTGATACATAACAGAAAGCTTCCAACATACTTTTTTTCCTCAGATACGAAGCCAAGCTTCAGCCGTGTTCCTGCAGCTCTACACCGAACTCTCTTCGCCTGCAAATCGATATATTCAGTTAAAGAGAGAACTAAAAAAGGGAATTAGAAAAGCAAAAAGAGATTATGAGGTTAAAGTTGCAAGAGAATCGAAGACTAACCCAAAAGGATTCTTTCAGGTATACAGAAGTAAGATCAGGGACAAGATAGGCCCACTCAAAAGTTCCTCGGGTCAGCTCACTGACAGTGATAAGGAAATGTGTAGAATTTTTAACACATACTTCCTCTCAGTTTTTACACAGGAGGATACCAGCGATATTCCAGTAATGATAAATTATGTAGAACAGGACGATAATAAACTGTGCACTATTAGGGTCACAAGTGACATGGTCCTTAGGCAAATAGATAAATTAAAACCTAACAAATCCCCAGGCCCTGATGAACTGTATGCAAGGGTTCTAAAGGAATGTAAAGAGGAGCTTAGCACACCTTTGGCTAATCTTTTCAACATATCACTACAAACTGGCATGGTGCCAGATAAGTGGAAAATGGCAAATGTGATACCTATTTTCAAAACAGGTGACAGGTCCTTAGCTTCGAACTATAGACCAATAAGCCTAACCTCCATAGTGGGAAAATTTATGGAATCAATAATTGCCGAGGCAGTTCGTAGCCACCTTGAAAAGCATAAATTAATCAACGAATCTCAGCATGGTTTTACAAAGGGGCGTTCCTGCCTTACGAATTTATTAACTTTTTTCACTAAGGTATTTGAGGAGGTAGATCATGGTAATGAATATGATATTGTGTATATGGACTTCAGTAAGGCTTTTGACAGGGTCCCACATCAGAGACTATTGAGGAAAATTAAAGCACATGGAATAGGAGGAGAAATTTTTTCCTGGATAGAGGCATGGTTGACAAATAGGCAGCAGAGAGTTTGCATAAATGGGGAGGAATCAGAGTGGGGAAGCGTCACGAGCGGTGTTCCACAGGGGTCAGTGTTGGGCCCCCTGCTGTTCACAATCTACATAAACGACATAGATGAGGGCATAAAGAGCGACATCGGCAAGTTTGCCGATGACACCAAAATAGGCCGTCGAATTCATTCTGACGAGGACATTCGAGCACTCCAGGAAGATTTGAATAGACTGATGCAGTGGTCGGAGAAGTGGCAGATGCAGTTTAATATAGACAAATGCAAAGTTCTAAATGTTGGACAGGACAATAACCATGCCACATATAAACTAAATAATGTAGATCTTAATATTACGGATTGCGAAAAAGATTTAGGAGTTCTGGTTAGCAGTAATCTGAAACCAAGACAACAGTGCATAAGTGTTCGCAATAAAGCTAATAGAATCCTTGGCTTCATAACAAGAAGCATAAAAAATAGGAGTCCTCAGGTTGTTCTTCAACTCTATACATCCTTGGTTAGGCCTCATTTAGATTATGCTGCACAGTTTTGGTCACCGTATTACAGAATGGATATAAATTCTCTGGAAAATGTACAAAGGAGGATGACAAAGATGATCCCATGTATCAGAAACCTTCCCTATGAGGATCTGCAACGCAGTCATCAGCTGTACGGGAAGGATGAGCAATTTCAGGGTCTTGTTGTAGTATCGAGGGTTTCAATGAACCGTTTCCTAGAACCTCTGAGCATCTCAGACACTGAGGTTTTCCACATCATCCACAACAATCAAACAGAAGCCATATTGTATATATGAATCTAGTTAAGTACGTTTTACGGACAATATCAAGCTCTGAAAACAGAACAAAATTAAATTAACATTGAAAAAATATTTCATTGACGATTTGCTGTTGTGTTTACTTTCAAGAAATGAAAACAATTAACATAGTGTCTTGTGCATAAATAAATGCACAACGATACTACATTACCATAAGATACATATGATACATAGCACTGGTGAGCGGTAATGAGCGAATGTTTGTGTAGTGGAGCATCGATGCTCCTTCTCAATGACAAACTGACGAGGTCGTTGAGCTGCTGGCACCTCTCTGACGGCGACGTAGATAACGACCTTTAAATTCCGTTACGATTTAGGAACATCGATATTCGTATTCAGTATTAATCGCAATTATTTTGAAGTCTTATACCGACTGTTACGAAGATAATATAGTATTTCGAAAATAATATTTAAAATTTCGTTTTTTCCGCAATGCCTCCTCGTCCCGGTCTCAGCCCAGCTGATCTAGATCTGGCTTGAGAAACTTGTCCAATTCTCTCTTAAAGACAATCAGGGGTCTGTTGGTAATCCCTTCGTATTTGTGAAAGGAGGACATTGAAAGTCTTGGTCCCTCCATACTCACCGAGTTTTTTCTTTACTGCTCCCCTGTTTTTCATTGGGGGTATTTTCGCCTCTTCGGGAACGATTTGTGTGCAAATTTAGAACCAATCCTAGAATTTTCCAGGTGTAGATTATAATGTACCTTTCTGGGGAAGGTTCCAAGGAGTACAGATAAAGGGACTTCAAACGTTCCCAGTAATTAAGGTACTACTTGACTGGTCTATGCGAGCAATGAAAGTTCTCTGCATCTTCTCCAGGTCTACAATGTCGCCTGCATTGAACAGAGTTGTAAAAGTAAAGCAGTATTTCAATCTAAAATGAACAAGTGACTAAGAGTACCATCTTTGGCTAGCAACTCTTGTTTTGAAGGTTCTACTGTAATTATCTAGTTTATCTTTTTCTGTGCGGTTGTGATAGCGACACTGTTGTGATCCTTGTAGGTTAAATCTCCCGATTTAATCAGTCACAGGCCTCTCACATTTGTCTTAAGCTCTATTAAGTGATTCAAGTTAGTTTTATACTGCGGTCCAATATTTACTTTCTCAATCTTTTCATGACGAAGTGACTGAAATTTGTCCTCACCGAATATCACATTGATGTCAGTGGCCCACTGTAAGACTGCAAAAATCAGCTTTGAGGTTTGCTGTGTCTTCCATGGATGCTACTCACATACAGAATCTTGTATTGTCAGGAGTAAATTTACCTCTAGTTGAGAGCCACTGGACTAAGGAATCCAGGCTTCTATGTCAAGAATTGTGTTAAATTTAAAATGACAATTTTGCCTGCGGAAAGTGTTAGTCCGCCCCACGATGTTGTCAACATCACCTGAAGTTAAGAGAAGCTCTGGGAAGGGCGCCGATCAGTCACCCTCCTGGCAGTCCACACAGAAAAAGGCCACCCCATCCATCACTGCAAGAAAAGCAATTCGAAACGCAGTTTTGTGAAGTCCCTTCCTCTGGTGAAAAGTAAAGGAGAATATCAAGTACCAACCTCCATGTAGAGAAGAAACTGGAAGAGTCAGCCTTATAGTTCAAACTGATACACTCAACAGGGTCAGAATGTTCAACAGACAAGTGTACAATCAAGACTGGAGAAAGCAGAGATATATACACAAGGTACCAGTGGTACCAGTGGTACTAACAAAACATACACCAAACCAAACATGGGAGGAATAGTGTAATAAAGCTACTTGACCACAGTTAGATTGGTCACATGTGGGGTATAAATTTTTAGTGAGAAATTTTAGAAATTAATATTATCATTATCATTGTTATTATGATTATTGTTATTATTCTTATTATTATGATCACCATTATTATTATTAATATTAATTATATAACTCATAGTGTGAAATATTTCCACCATTTACCTCTATGCAACTGTAAACATAGTCAAGGTATACTTAATAAATTATTATGGCAATATCTGTAAATGATTACAAATATTCCTATTACTGTAACAAAGGTAAATTAACTAAGAAGTGTATTAAGGTATGACGATTCTCTCTGGGTGATGTTCTCTTGATCAGAAGTTCCAATATGCTTTCATTAGAATAGTAGAAACCTTTGGCCAATTCACCACATCGAAAAGACCCGGGCCAGGCCCCCGGTCTTAGCGAACATTATACATACATACTTGAATAGGTATGTAGGTTGGTATTCTAAGGGTTGTTTTTCACAGTAGTAATTACTGCCAGTAATAAAAAGAGACAGAAAATATGGTTGAGCCACTAATGAGGTTTATAAAGAGAATGCTTACTGAGTACTTTGTAAGCTCAATGCAATTCCAGGAACAGCTGTTAAAAATTGACCACTGTCTGGAAAACCTTCCAGCTCCTGCACCCAACATCTTGCTCCTGGGGGATTTCAACTTAAGGCACCTAAAATGGAGGAATATAGCAAATAATATTGTTGCAGAAATAACACCAGGAGGCAGCTCTGATGAAAACTCACACTCACGCGAGCTTTTAAATCTCTGCACAAAATTCAATTTAAACCAGCAAATAATAGAGCCTACTAGACTGGAGAATACACTAGACCTCATCTTCACTAACAATGATGATCTGATAAGAAATATCACCATATCAAAAACAATATACTCAGATCACAACATAATTGAGGTTCAGTCATGTATGCGCGGAGCCCCAGACCGACATAAGGAGATTAGTCACGAGGGAGCATTCACCAAATTCAACTTCAATAACAAAAACATAAAGTGGGACCAAGTAAACCAAGTCCTAACCGATATAAGCTGGGAAGATATACTAAGCAACACAGACCCCAACTTATGCCTAGAACAGATTAACTCGGTAGCACTCGATGTATGCACAAGGCTTATTCCTCTAAGAAAAAGGAGGAGTAGATGTAAAACAGAAAGAGACAGGCGCTCCCTTTACAGGCGACGGAAAAGAATAACAGAGCGGCTAAAAGAGGTCAATATATCTGAAATGCGTAGGGAGACACTGGTCAGAGAAATAGCAAGCATCGAACTTAAGCTAAAAGAATCCTTTAGGAGTCAGGAATCGCGGGAAGAACTAAAAGCCATAAATGAAATCGAAAGAAACCCAAAGTATTTCTTCTCCTATGCCAAATCAAAATCGAGAACAACGTCCAGTATTGGGCCCCTACTTAAACAAGATGGGTCCTACACAGATGACAACAAGGAAATGAGTGAGCTACTCAAGTCCCAATATGACTCAGTTTTTAGCAAGCCGCTAACCAGACTGAGAGTCGAAGATCAAAATGAATTTTTTATGAGAGAGCCACAAAATTTGATTAACACAAGCCTATCCGATGTTATCCTGACGCCAAATGACTTCGAACAGGCGATAAATGACATGCCCATGCACTCTGCCCCAGGGCCAGACTCATGGAACTCTGTGTTCATCAAGAACTGCAAGAAGCCCCTATCACGAGCCTTTTCCATCCTATGGAGAGGGAGCATGGACACGGGGGTCGTCCCACAGTTACTAAAAACAACAGACATAGCCCCACTCCACAAAGGGGGCAGTAAAGCAACAGCAAAGAACTACAGACCAATAGCACTAACATCCCATATCATAAAAATCTTTGAAAGGGTCCTAAGAAGCAAGATCACCACGCATCTAGAAACCCATCAGTTACACAACCCAGGGCAACATGGGTTTAGAACAGGTCGCTCCTGTCTGTCTCAACTATTGGACCACTACGACAAGGTCCTAAATGCACTAGAAGACAAAAAGAATGCAGATGTAATATATACAGACTTTGCAAAAGCCTTCGACAAGTGTGACCATGGCGTAATAGCGCACAAAATGCGTGCTAAAGGAATAACAGGAAAAGTCGGTCGATGGATCTATAATTTCCTCACTAACAGAACACAGAGAGTAGTCGTCAACAGAGTAAAGTCCGAGGCAGCTACGGTGAAAAGCTCTGTTCCACAAGGCACAGTACTCGCTCCCATCTTGTTCCTCATCCTTATATCCGACATAGACAAGGATGTCAGCCACAGCACCGTGTCTTCCTTTGCAGATGACACCCGAATCTGCATGACAGTGTCTTCCATTGCAGACACTGCAAAGCTCCAGGCAGACATCAACCAAATCTTTCAGTGGGCTGCAGAAAACAATATGAAGTTCAACGATGAGAAATTTCAATTACTCAGATATGGTAAACATGAGGAAATTAAATCTTCATCAGAGTACAAAACAAATTCTGGCCACAAAATAGAGCGAAACACCAACGTCAAAGACCTGGGAGTGATCATGTCGGAGGATCTCACCTTCAAGGACCATAACATTGTATCAATCGCATCTGCTAGAAAAATGACAGGATGGATAATAAGAACCTTCAAAACTAGGGAGGCCAAGCCCATGATGACACTCTTCAGGTCACTTGTTCTATCTAGGCTGGAATATTGCTGCACACTAACAGCACCTTTCAAGGCAGGTGAAATTGCCGACCTAGAAAATGTACAGAGAACTTTCACGGCGCGCATAACGGAGATAAAACACCTCAATTATTGGGAGCGCTTGAGGTTCCTAAACCTGTATTCCCTGGAACGCAGGAGGGAGAGATACATGATTATATACACCTGGAAAATCCTAGAGGGACTAGTACCGAACTTGCACACGAAAATCACCCACTACGAAAGCAAAAGACTTGGCAGACGATGCACCATCCCCCCAATGAAAAGCAGGGGTGTCACTAGCACGTTAAGAGACAATACAATAAGTGTCAGGGGCCCGAGACTGTTCAACTGCCTCCCAGCACACATAAGGGGGATTACCAACAGACCCCTGGCAGTCTTCAAGCTGGCACTGGACAAGCACCTAAAGTCAGTTCCGGATCAGCCGGGCTGTGGCTCGTATGTTGGTTTGCGTGCAGCCAGCAGCAACAGCCTGGTTGATCAGGCTCTGATCCACCAGGAGGCCTGGTCTCAGACCGGGCCGCGGGGGCGTTGACCCCCGGAACTCTCTCCAGGTAAACTCCAGGTAAACTGGAAGGAAGAACCAGGTCCGAGCTGCGGTAAACAAGACCCACTTCTTGCTCTTTTGTCGCTTGAACAGTTTTTTTCCAGTATTCATATCGATATTTACTACTAACAAGGTTTAGCAGCAACCAGGCACCTGGAGAAATGCCAGAGAATCACTAGAGAACTTGCCGATCTTAGTTTCCTGGAGGGAAAAAATAGTACTGTCAGAGATCAGACCAGGCATGTGGATAAAAGACTCGTATGTCTCCATGGAGAATAAAGTCTTTGCCTGAGGAAGGAATATATCTGTCAAGTGGATCAGGGAAGTACTAAGATACAACTAGATAAGGCAGGGGAGTTCCTTGGAAATCTCTTGTGATGAGAGGGCCAGAGCTTTTAAATGACTGAGAACGATCATGAGTGATGAGTTATGAAGCGTGTCCTGGTGTAGTAAGTGTTAAGATTGTATTTATATTTTAAACGATCTTAATGTCTCCCATCATAGGTACTTACGTTTTCATTTTTTTTTTTTGTATTGGTTCACAGTTTCAGAATCTCCTGTAATGTGTGTTTGCTTATTTTATTGTATTTTTTTCATCTGATATTTCATTAACCCCTTGAGCCATGTATATATGGTCCATTTCGCTATAAATTGCGTCACACATATTAAACAACATTTCCCCTGGAGAGTCAAACCCTTGATAAGGTGCCTACTGCTCCGTTGCCAGACACACTACCCTAAGAGCCAGTACTTATCAGAACTAATACCTTATGTCTTAGCAATCCTATATTGTCCTCATCGGGTTTTTCTGCTCTAAACCAAATTCCGTTTCTCTCTCTCTCTTCCACTGGAACTTTGATATCTTTCATCTTTTCTTCTGCTAAGAGAGCAAATGGTGGCAGTATATACTATTAATTAAAAAAATGGAGCTCTATCTTTTCCTTCTCTCAAATTTTAATTTCCCTTTTTTTCCTTATATATATATAATTTATATATATATATATATATATATATATATATATATATATATATATATATATATATATATATAATCTTTTAGTCTACTCCTGACCTCAGCCTGTGAAAATATAGATTATATGGCATTGTATGTACGGTGCACTGTCGACCCAAGGGTGGGAGTGGGGTGGTAACTTCATTTCACTAAGACTATGTGAAATATACTTTTTTGTTGTGCAGAACTGTTAAATTTATCGAATGATAGGTATTGAAGTAGAAAATACGAATCTGGTAATTATCCTGGTATATAAACCACCCATTTCAGATAAGGAAGGTGGATATCCGTCTTGAAAGGCTTGAAAACCCCATGACAAATATTATCCTTCTTGCAGGTTTTAACCTTCCAAATGTAAAGTGGAACATGGTTCATCACAACATTGTACCAGAGTTCCTGAAAGCACTCTGGCTTATTAAATTCATGCCAATGGGGGTAATGAGACTTCGTGAAAATCGCACTCAAGTAACAGAGAACTGGCCCCACTGTAATTATAAACTAGATCTTATCTTCCCATACAGCGAGGAACTAAACAGAAGTACAAACGAGAATGAGCCCAGAGGTGTGGAACTCCATTAATAATATACGATAAGTGATGCTCAGTAAATTCTAAATTTAACAGAAGTTGAATTGACTGGGACAAAATTAACAAAGAACTATCAGACATTTCCTTGGAAACAGTCATGAGCACCTTAAATCCTCACCAGTGCCTGGTAAAGCTGAACATAAGCATACAAGGTCCGTACTAAATGTGTGCCGTTGAGGAAACCAAGATCAGATATAGAGAGAGCGTTTAAGACTGTACAGAAGAAACAGGGTTACCGAAATGCTTAACAGTGTGAATATGTCAAAACGATGGAAAGAAAATCTTAGGCGAGGGATTAGCGAGATAGACCAAAAACTTACCACTCGTATCAAAGAGAAGAAGCACAAAGAGAGCAAACACCCACCAGGATATTACAAGAAACCCCCAAATATTTCTATCTACATGAAAAATCCGTACTCAGAACTATTTGTAGAATTGAACCCTTAATAACAGGAGGTTCATATACTGACGATGATTAGGAAATAAGTGAAATTCTAGGATACCAATATGAGTCGACGTTCAGCGACCCATTAATGACCTCAGGATGGAGAACGCAGAAACTTTTCGTTCCATCGGAAGGCCGCGTAAACCAACTGACATTAGTACTAATCACAGAGAATTAAAAAAATAAATAGAAAACATGCTCCTTTCACTCAGCACCTGGACCAGATTCATCGATTTTTTTATTTATAAAAGAGTGCAAAGAATTATTAACATGAGCTCTCAGTATTCTTTAGAGAAAGAGCTTAAATCTTAATGAAATACCAAAAATTACAAACTAGTCACCCTAATATTCCACTTCATTAAAGTCTTCGAAAGAGTGAAGAGATGCCTGATTAAAACTTAATGGAACACAAGCTGCATAACCAAAACCAACACGGTTATAGAATTGGAAGATCATGCGTATCACAACCAAATTACGGAGGTGATGGAAGAAAAACAATACGCAGATGTAATTTACACAGACTTTGCAAAGGCGTTTGACAAATGTAAACATGGGACGATTGTACACAAAATGAGGGCCATAGGCATAAAGAGGATAGTAGACTTTAAGTTTCTAACACACACACCACAAACAGTAGAAGTATACAGCGCTAAATCGCAGCAAGTAGGTAAGTAGGTACCCCAAAGCACTGTTCTGGCACCTCTGCTGTTTATCCTCATAGCAGACAGACTGAAACACTCGTCACAGTTTTGTATCCTCATTTGCAGATGACACTGCAATAAGCACGAAAGTCACTTCGGTTGAAGAAACTGAAAAACTACTGGAAGATATAAGCAGTGCTTTCCAGTGAACAGTGGAGAACAACATGAAGTTCAGTGGTGGTAAGTTCCAGGTACTTAGATATGGAAAGAATGAAGAACTCACTCAAAAACGACACTGTATACAGAACTCAAGAAGATCAAAGAGAACGAAAGGAACAAGTGTAAGACCTGGAAGCCATTATGTTGTGTAACTTTTCTTTCAAATTACACAAGACAACTAGAAAGATGACATGATGGACAATGAGAACTCTCAAAACTTGGGAAATAGTGTGTGGTGACACATGAAATCGCTTGTGTTCTCTCGTTCAGAGTATTGTTCGGTATTAATGATTTTGTTCAGGCTAGGGAATATATCAGACCTCGAACAAATGGAGAGATCATTCAAGGAACACAGAGCCAATAAAGCATTTAAATTACTGGGAACCTCTCGAAGTCCTAAATATGTACTCGCCGGAGAGAAGGAAAGAGACATTCACGATAATATGGACACAGAAAGCACCTGAGGGTCGGGTCTCAAATCTGCATACTGCATAACAGCAAAGCTGAGTGAGAGTTATAAGATGAAGTGCAAAATAAACCTAGTGAAAAACAGGGGCGCTGTGCTCACAAAAAGATTACATTTGGGCCAGGAATGTTGATACAGACTAATAAACGTCTTATCAGAAGATATCAAACACACTGCTGGAACCAGCGTGAAAGTCTTCAAGAGGAAGCTGGACAAGTACCTTCACCAGGTGCTAAGTCAACCAAACTGTGTTGGAATGTGGGCCAACGGGCAGCCAGCAGCAACAGCACGGCTGACCACTAAAGCACCAGACGAACCTGGCTCAAGGCCGGGCTATTAGAGTAGAAATGCTCTCGAAACTCATCAAAGGATAGAGAAAGTGACCAACGCCAAACTGCCAACTCTGCCCTAAATGGCAGGTACCATCTGAGTGAGAGAGTAGGGACCTCCTTGGGAAGTGGGAGAGCTAACTACCTCAAAATGCTGAAACTTTTTTAAATGGTATTATTAAGTACAAGGATACCTTTCATCCAGCACCAGTACTTGAAGCAAATAGTGGAGTTTTCTTACAAAAGATTAACATTTCAGCAGTACCGGAGATGTCTAACACATTTTTCCCTGATGCGACCCACAACAATCGGCTAATACAGAGGTACCAGTTTGATAATGCTGGTGGCAGAGGGCAGCAGGCTGGTAAGAATTGCACATATGTTTCTTCGTGCCAGGGAATCGAAAACGGGACCTTGCGATTCTAAGTACAACGGTCTCGCCAGTGAGCAAGGCAAACCCCGGAAAAGTGAAGCAAATAACTCGCATTAGGAGGGTTAGGGGAAGTACTTCACCGACCCTGGGGAACTGAGGCCTGGTACCTTATTGACACCCTGGGAGTGAGGCCACGTACCTCACTGACACCGGGGGAGTGAGGTCAGGTACCTCGCTGACACTGGGGGAGTGAGGCCAGGTACCTCACTGACAGCAGGGGAGTGAGGTCAGGTACTTCACTGACACTGGGGGAGTGTCGCCAGGTACCTCGCTGACAGTGGGGCAGTGAGGCCAGGTACCTCGCTGACAGTGGGGCAGTGAGGCCAGGTACCTCACTGACAGCAGGGGAGTGTCGCCAGGTACCTCACTGACACTAGGGGAGTGAGGCCAGGTACCTCGCTGACAGTGGGGCAGTGAGGCCAGGTACCTCGCTGACAGTGGGGCAGTGAGGCCAGGTACCTCGCTGACAGCGGGAGAGTGCAGAATAGCTTCCCTTCTCTCCCTCCGGAGACAACATTAACCCATCATCATCTTCAAGCCATTATGCCTTCAGAGAAGGCAAGAATAGCGGCATAAAGAGTCCTTTCACTTCCCGAATGATGTCAGCGTAGACGAGAATGACTCAGAATTATCATCAGGGACATTATAAAAATCTTAGTTCCTCAGTTTTGTTTATTTCCTTCGCTGGGAGAGTTCCATTTATTGAACTTTTTTTGTTTGTGTACTACGTATTGTAAGGAATGAAAAACTCCATAAGCGAACTGCAAGATAATGTTTCAGTGCAACAAGAACTCTACAGATCAGTCACAGTTCGGAGACAGGAGGAATTCACTATTAACCTTATTCACATTTTCTTTTTTCACTTTTTATTTTCAAAAGAAGGGTTACAATAGGTCTTTCCCCCTTGATACAATTTATACTGCTCAGTGATGTTCAAAATCCTTTGATGGGATTACATGTTTTTTAAACGATTTTTTCTATGCTTAAAAAATTTCCGTTTTATTTTCAGTGGGTTCTGAATCAAATATTAGAAATAAAAATGATTAAAGTGATAAAAATAAAAACTGAAGGTTAGAGAGCACAGTGTCTGGTCTCTTACAGCCACAACCACTGACGGTCTCCCTCCCCAGTTTCATATCACAGTCCACACCACCATGCACTAGCCCACCTCCACCCATCCAACCAGCATCACCCACACAAAACCTGCATACCCATCGACACTTAAAACCCCCCTCCACCCACACTCGCACTCATTCACCTTCTCACATCCCTGTCAATACATCCATATTCACAATCACCCTCCCCCCCCTCTCAAACTTATATCGTCAGATAAACCCACACCTGCTAATACACCCACATGTAACCTTGAATAATCAATAACCTTGTATAACCTTTTAAGTAAATAATTCCCTTCTCCTCTATACATTATTGATAAAAGCGTTCATATTCAATCTTACAGAGGTTATATAGCGAGGTAATGTGTGGTGCAGTATCTCTGAGAAACTTAATGGAATATTCTAATATAAGGGACCAATATTACCAAAACATATAAAGAGTTATGAAATAAACATGAAAATAGAATCAAATAGTTTATTCCAAAACTATGAAAACTGGAACAAAGAATTGTTCAATATCATGTGCTGGAAAGCAATGCAAATAAAGAAAAAAGTTGAAACCAATACCTGGATTTCAAACAAGCCAGAAATGGAAATAATAATATAGGAAAAGGAGAAATAAACCTTGTTAAAATCAGCTCACAATCAAATTAATTCAGGTTTATGGAAAGTAAAATAAATCTAAAAGACAAAGTTTCGAGTCATGAACGTCGATGACAGAATTATTGAATGAGAAAACAACTATATATGACAGTAAATGTTAAGTTCCATAGTGTGTTGGCATAAAAATGTTTTACAAAGTGAACTTAAGACTCAAGTAGGTAAATGAGTTGAAGCTCGTAACAACCACAGCTGCTGCTACTCGTATTAACACAAACAATTTATTAAATATACTTATTTGAATGCGATAAATTCGTGGCGGTCATAGAGCCTGGAGAATGGAAAATAAATGTAGCTCTAATTTTTGGATTAAGAGCCCTTCACCAGAATTTAAGGATCACACAAACAAGGTAATAGGAACAAATATATTACATTGAGACTTCCGGTTTTGAGGGAATATTCAGAAAATCTAAGTTATCCATTCAGAGAAAGTACGAAGTATATTAGAAAACAAATGAAACAAACACTCTGACGCTGTTCTTATAAAGTGATAGGAGAGAGACTTTAATCTACACGTTCGTCATACACTGTAAAATATTTGATGAACGCTATTAAGCACTTTAATATCTGAAGCCTGCTATAAAACGCTTCGGCTTCATAACAACTAAATCCTGCACAACACATTAAGCTCCGACGACACTCGCAAAAATTGTGCTGAAAAGAACAGGAGAAAATGGCATGGGATTAAAAATATTTTTAGTAGAGCTCACATGAAACATCATCTGCAATACATAGAATGTACATGAGGCAAAATATAATAGCTGAATGATTTTTAATTTGAAAGAAAAATGAAACAGGAAAAATTATCTCTTGGGAAAATTATATCTAACGTGTCTCACAAGACTCGGTACACTCCCAGTGATATTTTTAATTTATAAATTACTCTCATGAAGAAAAAATCATATAAATATAGAAAGTTGTAAAAATGCTAAAAATGAATATAAAGCAAAGGAAGATATTTTTTTTTATACTAAATTTTGCAAGTGGGGAGCGAATAATGGTACTGAATTTTGATAAATGTCATTTAAGGAAGATGAGAAGCACCGACAACTGACAGTATATTGAATATATATTGCGATGAAATAATTATCGTAATAATAAACAACAGAAATAATAGACAACAGAGTATCTCCGGAATATTACAAACAATACTGGTGATAAAGTCTATGATGTGCTGGTAAACTTCGAAAGTGGAAATAAGTTGAGAAGATAGATTGAAAATGACTTCATTGAACCAAGAAGAAATGGCCCAACATAGAATTAGAAAAGGATAAACTCGATAAAAATAGCATCACTAATATAGTCTAAGACAAGTAAAGATGGAAGGACTCTAGTACACAACACTGCAATATTAACACCACCACTAGATGACACTACTGCAACTTGGAACATTGCAGGTCAACCCAACTGCCCAATTCGACATTTGTCCAACCTTTTGAAATCACTCAAGACATTTTTTTTTTTTTTTTTTTATTCGCCGGTATTCTCCCGGCCCGGGTCTTTTCCAAGTAGTGGTGACCCGGCCTTGGCTCCCTATCTGGGGAGTGTCTCGAGACTAAAGTCTCAAGACATTAACATTCATATGTTACTCCAGTGTTGACAGGTCCTTCTAAAACACCATTTCACCACAGCTGTACTTCTACTACCCCTGCCTCTACTACCCCCCTCTCTACAACTACAACCCCCCTGCTGTTTCTGCTGCCACTACTACTACCCCCCTCTCTACAACTACAATCCCCCTGCTGTTTCTGCTGCCACTACTACCCCCCTCTCTACAACTACAACCCCCCTGCTGTTTCTGCTGCCACTACTACTACCCCCCTCTCTACAACTACAATCCCCCTGCTGTTTCTGCTGCCACTACTACTACCCCCCTCTCTACAACTACAACCCCCTGCTGTTTCTGCTGCCACTACCCCCCTCTCTACAACTACAACCCCTCTGCTGTTTCTGCTGCCACTACTACTACCCCCCTCTCTACAACTACAACCCTCCCTTCTGCTTCTGCTGCGACTACTACTACCCCCCTCTCTACAACTACAATCCCCCTGCTGTTTCTGCTGCCACTACTACGACCCCCCTCTCTACAACTACAACCCCCTCCGGCTGTTTCTGATGCCACTACTACTACCCCCCTCTCTCCAACTACATCCCCCCTGCTGTTTCTGCTGCCACTACTACTACCCCCCTCTCTACAACTGCAAGCCCCCTGCTGCTTCTGCTGCCACTACCCCCCTCTCTACAACTACAACCCCCCTGCTGTTTCTGCTGCCACTACTTATACCCCCCTCTCTACATCTACAACCCCCCTGCTGTTTCTGCTGCCACTACTACTACTCCCCTCTCTACAACTACAACCCCCCCTGCTGTTTCTGCTGCCACTACTACTACCCCCCTCTACAACTACAACCCCCCCTCTACAACTACAACCCCCCCTGCTGTTTCTGCTGCCACTACTACCCCCTCTACAACTACAACCCCCCCTGGTGTTTCTGCTGCCACTACTACTACCCCCCTCTCTACAACAACCCCCCCTGCTGTTTCTGCTGCCACTACTACTAACCCCCTCTCAACAACTACAACCCCCCCTGCTGTTTCTGCTGCCACTACTACTACCCCCTCTCTACAACTACAACCCCCCCTGCTGTTTCTGCTGCCACTACTACTGCCCCCCTCTCTACAACTACAACCCCCCCTGCTGCTTTCTGCTGCCACTACTACTACCCCCCTCTCTACAACTACAACCCCCCTGCTGTTTCTGCTGCCACTACTACTACCCCCCTCTCAACAACTACAACCCCCCCCCTGCTGTTTCTGCTGCCACTACTACTACCCCCTCTCTACAACTACAACCCCCCCTGCTGTTTCTGCTGCCACTACTACTGCCCCCCTCTCTACAACTACAACCCCCCTGCTGCTTCTGCTGCCACTACTACTACCCCCCCCCTCTACAACTACAACCCCCCCTGCTGTTTCTGCTGCCACTACTACTACCCCCTCTACAACTACAACCCCCTTTGCTGTTTCTACACTACTACACAACTACAACCCCCTGCTGTTTCTGCTGCCACTACCCCCCCCTGCTCTGCTGCCACTACTACTACAACTACAACCCCCTGCTGTTTCTGCTGCCACTACAAACTACCCCCCCTGCTGTTTCTGCTGCCACTACTACTACACCCCTCTCTACAACTACATCCCCCCTGCTGTTTCTGCTGCCACTACTACTACAACCCTCTCTACAACTACAACCCCCCCTGCTGTTTCTGCTGCCACTACTACTCCCCTCTCTACAACTACAACCCCCCCTGCTGTTTCTGCTGCCACTACTACTACCCCCCTCTCTACAACTACAACCCCCCCTGCTGTTTCTGCTGCCCCTACCCCCCCTCTCTACAACTACAACCCCCCGCTGCTGTCTGCTACCACTACTACTACCCCCCCTCTCTACAACTGCAAGCCCCCTGCTGCTTCTGCTGCCACTACTACTACCCCCCTCTCTACAACTACAACCCCCCCTGCTGTTTCTGCTGCCACTACTACTACCCCCCTCTCTACAACTACAACCCCCCCTGCTGTTTCTGCTGCCACTACTACTACCCCCCTCTCTACAACTACAACCCCCCGCTGCTTCTGCTGCCACTACTAGTCCCCCCTCTCTACAACTGCAACCCCCCTGCTGCTTCTGCTGCCACTACTACTACTACCCCGTCTATACAACTACAACCCCCCCCTGCTGTTTCTGCTGCCACTACTACTACCCCCCTCTCTACAACTACAACCCTCCCTGCTGCTTCTGCTGCCACTACTACCCCCTCTCTACAACTACAACTCCCCTGCTGCTTCTGCTGCCACTACTACTACTACCCCCTCTCTATAACTGCAACCCCCCTGCTGCTTCTACTGCCAATACTACTACCCCCCTCTCTACAACTACAACCCCCCCTGCTGCTTCTGCTGCCACTACTACTACCCCCCTCTATACAACTACAACCCCCCCTTTTGCTTCTGCTGCCACTACTACTATCCCCTCTCTACAACTACAACCCCCCCTGCTGCTTCTGCTGCCACTACTACCCCCCTCTCTACAACTACAACCCCCCCTGCTGTTTCTGCTGCATCTACTACTACCCCCCTCTCTACAACTACAACCCCCCCTTCTGCTTCTGCTGCTGCTTCTACTACTACTACCCCCTCTCTCCACCTCCAACCCTCCCTGCTGCTTCTGCTGCCACTACGACCCCCTCTCTCCAACTACAACCCCCCTGCTGCTTCTGTCACTACTACTACCCTCCTCTCTACAACTACAACCCCCTGCTGCTTCTGCTGCCACTACTACTACCCCCCTCTCCACAACTACAACCATCCCTGCTGCTACCACTACTTCTACCCCGTCTATACAACTACAGACCCCCTGTTACTGCAACTACTATTTCCCCCCTCTCTCAGTTTGTCACCTGAACGCCACCTGTGGCAAAAGGGTATCCATATTTTACGTATTGATTAATGAATACGTGTCTTGACCTATAATTGAAATTTGATCGAAAGTTTGGAATAGAAAATTAGTGAAATCTTAGAAGATGAAGCAGAAGAATAACACTGCCGCTGTACCTTATTTATACCAAGCTGCAGAGTAATTATTATTATAATCAAGGGGAAGCGCTAAACCCGGAGGATTATACAGCGCCTGGGGGGGGGGATGTGGAAGGCATTCAGGCTTAATTCGGGGAACTGGAGCACAGATCCAATTCCCTAAATCAAGAGCCCCTCACCAACATCAAGGAAGGTTCCTTGAGGGGAGCTGGAGAGTAAGCAATTACTTAAAACAGGCTGTCATCACAACCCCTTCGTACAACAACTAGTTGTAAATCGGTTGCTGCACGATCGGAGAAGAGGCATATACCTTCTGTATAACCCCAGGCCCTCGTAGATCAATGCTTGCGTAAAGTGCACTGTGTATCATAAGTGTCTAATGTAGTTCAATGAAAGTGTTGAAGATCTGAAGAGAGTTAGGTTTGGTATTCTTAAATTTTCACATGGACAGTAATTTTCATTTTTTTCAATAAGATGGGAAATTAGGATATACTTAGCCTTAAACTTATTTAAACCTTCCACTACGAAACATCAGCTGTGAAGTCAAATTTAAGAGTAATTCTCTAGTTATTTCAGAAGGACCAATACCCTAAAATACACTGGTCATTAAATATGAAGGATCTCAGAATTTGCAGAGTCAAACTATCAGCGTTGAAACGTTGAGGAAGCTGCATGACGAACTCAGAAATTATCGCATAAAAACCAGTATTCAAATTCACCTATTTTTTTTTCTCATAAAAAGGTATATTGGGAATAACACAGATCCAAATATATCCAAGATTTTCTCTACATAAGAGTTGCCAGTGTTTTAGGTTTAAGTAATTAAGCAAATTCATTAAATGAACTTTACATAGATTTAACCAATTATAATCTAATAAAGTTAAACACTGATTTATTTCTGATCAGAAGAGACATTCTCCAGTTATTTCACAAAAAGAAATTTGGCACATTAAAACTTACACCACCTATAATCAAGGCAAAACTCCTCTGGGGAAACCACAACAAAAGTTGAAAGCCCACCAGAAGAGGCATTCTCCAGTTACTGAAGAGAATGGAAATAAATGGTATAAAATACCGACACAATGGAAATATAAATACAAATGCAGTATAATGTGATCCAACCCCAGGTAGATCCGTGTGTGACTTGAAAAAGCCCACTGTGTGGGTGAAACGTTGTCAATAAAGGATCACATTATACTGCATTTGTGTTTATATTTCTACTGGAAAAAGGCAGGGGAAAAGGCAGAGGTGGGGTTATTGAGTTGGTATGGACATCTAGAGATGGGTGATAGGACTACAAGTACATGTGTAAACCCAGGGTGCAAGGAAGGGTTGGAAGGAGTGAATATTTTAATTGGTTTCGGGTTGAGTGTCAGGCAGGCATGTGTGAGCATTTTAGATCGGGGTTAGTGAAGAGAATTTGATTTAGGGATGTGACGTGTTGTTGGAGTGTAAACAACATAATATTTGTGTAGGAATTCTGGGAAAGTGATTAGCCGGACTTTAGTTCTGTAGGTGGGAAGAACAGTGCCTGTCTGCACTGTGAAGGATGGGGGAACAGTGCCTGCCTGCACTGTGAAGGATGGGGGAACAGTGCCTGTCTGCACTGTCAAGGAGGGAGGGGAACAGTGCCTGTCTGCACTGTGAAGGATGGGGGAACAGAGCCTGTCTGCACTATGAAGGAGGGAGGGGAACAGTGCCTGTATGCACTATGAAGGAGGGGGGAACAGTGCCTGTCTGCACTATGAAGGAGGGAGGGGAACAGTGCCTGTCTGCACTATGAAGGAGGGAGGGGAACAGTGCCTCTCTGCACTATGAAGGATGGGGGAACAGTGCCTGTCTGCACTATGAAGGAGGGAGGGGAACAGTGCCTGTCTGCACTGCGAAGGAGGGAGGGGAACAGTGCCTGTCTGCACTATGAAGGAGGGAGGGGAACAGTGCCTGTCTGCACTGTGAAGGAAGGGGGAACAGTGCCTGTCTGCACTGTGGAGGAGAGGGGGAACAGTGCCTGCCTGCACTGTGAAGGATGGGGGAACAGTGCCTGTCTGCACTGTGAAGGAGGGAGGGGAACAGTGCCTGTCTGCACTGTGAAGGAGGGAGGGGAACAGTGCCTGTCTGCACTGTGAAGGAAGGGGGAACAGTGCCTGTCTGCACTGTAGAGGAGAGGGGGAACAGTGCCTGCCTGCACTGTGAAGGATGGGGGAACAGTGCCTGTCTGCACTGTGGAGGAGAGGGGGAACAGTGCCTGCCTGCACTGTGAAGGATGGGGGAACAGTGCCTGTCTGCACTGTGAAGGAGGGAGGGGAACAGTGCCTGTCTGCACTGTGAAGGAGGGAGGGGAACAGTGCCTGTCTGCACTATGAAGGAGGGAGGGGAACAGTGCCTGTCTGCACTGTGAAGGAGGGGGGAACAATGCCTGTCTGCACTACGAAGGAGGGAGGAGAACAGTGCCTGTCTGCACTGTGAAGGAGGGAGGGGAACAGTGCCTGTCTGCACTATGAAGGAGGGAGGGGAACAGTGCCTGTCTGCACTATGAAGGAGGGAGGGGAACAGTGCCTGTCTGCACTGTGAAGGAGGGAGGGGAACAGTGCCTGTCTGTACTATGAAGGAGGGAGGGGAACAGTGCCTGTCTGCACTGTGAAGGATGGGGGAACAGTGCCTGTCTGCACTATGAAGGAGGGAGGGGAACAGTGCCTGTCTGCACTGTGAAGGATGGGGGAACAGTGCCTGTCTGCACTGTGAAGGATGGGGGAACAGTGCCTGTCTGCACTATGAAGGATGGGGGAACAGTGCCTGTCTGCACTATGAACGAGGGGGGGCAACAGTGCCTGTCTGCACTATGAAGGAGGAGGGAAGAAGAGTGCCTGCCTGCACTATGAAGGAGGGGGGGAGAAAAGTGCCTGCCTGCACTATGAAGGAGGGGGGAGAACAGTGCCGCCTGCACTGTGAAAGAGGGGGAAAAGTGCCTCTCTGCACTATGAAGGAGGGGGGAACAGTGTGTGCCTGAACTGTGAAGGAGGGGAGGAACAGTGCCTGTCTGCACTATGAAGGAGGGGGGAACAGTGCCTGTCTGCACTATGAAGGAGGGGGGAAGAACAGTGCCTGCCTGCACTACGAAGGCGAGGGAGAACAGTGCCTGCCTGCACTATGAAGGAGGGGGGAGAACAGTGTCTGCCTGCACTATGAAGGAGGGGGGAGAACAGTGCCAGCCTGCACTATGAAAGAGGGGGTAACAGTGCCTGACTGCACTATGAAGGAGGGGGAGAACAGTGCCTGCCTGCACTATGAAAGTGGGGGGAGAACAGTGCCTGCTTGCACTATGAAGCAGGGGGGAGAACAGTGCCTGCCTGCACTATGAAGGAGGGGGGAAAACAGCGCCTGCCTGCACTATGAACGAGGGGGGAGAACAGTGCCTGCTTGCACTATGAAGGAGTGGGAAAAACAATGCCTGCCTGCACTACGAAGGAGGGGGGGAGAACAGTGCCTGCTTGCACTATGAAGGAGGGGGAAGAACAGTGCCTGTTTGCACTATGAAAGAGGGGGGCAACAGTGCCTGTCTGCACTATGAAGGAGGGGGAAGAACAGTGCCTGCCTGCACTATGAAGGAGGGGGGCAACAGTGCCTGTCTGCACTATGAAGGAGGGGGAGAACAGTGCCTGCCTGCACTATGAAAGAGGGGAGAGTACAGTGCCTGTCTACACTATGAAAAAGGGGGGGAACAGTGCCTGTCTGCACTATGAAGGAGGGGGGAGAACAATGCCTGTATGCACTATGAAGGAGGGGGGAGAACAGTGCCTGTCTGCACTATGAAGGAGGGGTGAGAACAGTGCCTGTCTGCACTATGAAAGAGAGGGGTAGAACAGTGCCTGCCTGCACTATGAAAGAGGGGGGAGAACAGTGCCTGTCTGCACTATGAAAGAGGGGGGAGAACAGTGCCTGTTTGCACTATGAAAGAGGGGGGAGAACAGTGCCTGTCTGCACTATGAAACAGGGGGGGAGAACAGTGTCTATCTGCACTATGAAAGAGGGGGAGAACAGTGCCTGCCTACACTATGAAAGAAAGGGGAGAACAGTGACTGCCTGCACTATGAAGGAGGGGGAGAGAACAGTGCCTGTCTGCACTATGAAACAGGGGGGGAGAACAGTTCCTGTCTGCACTATGAAAGAGGGGGAGAACAGTGCCTGTCTGCACTATGAAAGAGGGGGAGAACAGTGTCTGTCTGCACTATGAAAGAGGGGGGAAGAACAGTGCCTGCCTGCACTATGAAAGAGGGGAGAACAGTGCTTGCCTGCACTATGAAAGAGGGGGGAGAACAGTGCCTGCCTGCACTATGAAAGGGGGGAGAACAGTGCCTGCCTGCACTATGAAAGAGGGGGGAAGAATAGTGTCTGCCTGCACTATGGAAGAAGGGGAGAACAGTGCCTGCCTGCACTATGAAAGAGGGGGGGAGAACAGTGCCTGCCTGCACTATGAAAGATGGGGGAGAACAGTGCCTGCCTGCACTATGAAAGAGGGGGGCAGAACAGTGCCTGCCTGCACTGTGAAAGAGGGGAGAAAACAGTGCCTGCCTGCACTATGAAAGAGGGGGGAGAACAGTGCCTGCCTGCACTATGAAAGAGGGGGGAAACGGTGCCTGCCTGCACTATGAAAGAAAGGGGAAGAAGTGTGCCTGCCTGCACTATGAAAGAAGGAGGAAGAAGAGTGCCTGCCTGCACTATGAAAGATTGGGGGCAGAAGAGTGCCTGCCTATACTATGAATGAGGAGGGAGAAGAGTGCCTGCCTGCACTATGAAAGAAGGGGGAAGAAGAGTGCCTTCCTGCACTATGAAAGAAGGGGGAAGAAGAGTGCCTACCTGCACTATGAAAGAAGGCGGAAGAAGAGTGCCTGCCTGCACTATGAAAGAAGGGGGAAGAAGAGTGCCTGCCTGCACTATGAAAGAAGGCGGAAGAAGAGTGCCTGCCTACACTATGAAAGAAGGGGGAAGAAGAGTGCCTGCCTGCACTATGAAAGAGGGGGGAAGAACAGTGCCTGCCTACACTATGAAAGAAAGGGGAGAACAGTGACTGCCTGCACTATGAAGGAGGGGGAGAGAACAGTGCCTGTCTGCACTATGAAACAGGGGAGGAGAACAGTGCCTGTCTGCACTATGAAAGAGGGGGAGAACAGTGCCTGTCTGCACTATGAAAGAGGGGGGAGAACAGTGTCTGTCTGCACTATGAAAGAGGGGGGAAGAACAGTGCCTGCCTGCACTATGAAAGAGGGGGAGAACAGTGCTTGCCTGCACTATGAAAGAGGGGGAGAAAAGTGCCTGCCTGCACTATGAAAGAAGGGGGGAGAACAGTGCCTGCCTGCACTATGAAAGAGGGGGGAAGAACAGTGTCTGCCTGCACTATGGAAGAGGGGGAGAACAGTGCCTGCCTGCACTATGAAAGAGGGGGGAGAACAGTGCCTGCCTGCACTATGAAAGAGGGGGAGAATAGTGCCTGCCTGCACTATGAAAGAGGGGGGAGAACAGTGCCAGCCTGCACTATGAAAGAGGGGGGGAGAACAGTGCCTGCCTGCACCATGAAAGAGGGGGGAAGAACAGTGCCTGCCTGCACTATGAAAGAGGGGGGAGAACAGTGCCTGCCTGCACTATGAAAGAGGGGGGAAACAGTGCCTGCCTGCACTATGAAAGAAAGGGGAAGAAGTGTGCCTGCCTGCACTATGAAAGAAGGGGGAAGAAGGGTGCCTGCCTGCACTATGAAAGATTGGGGGCAGAAGAGTGCCTGCCTACACTATGAATGAGGAGGAAGAAGAGTGCCTGCCTGCACTATGAAAGAAGGGGGAAGAAGAGTGCCTTCCTGCACTATGAAAGAAGGGGGAAGAAGAGTGCCTGCCTGCACTGTGAAAGAAGGCGGAAGAAGAGTGCCTGCCTGCACTATGAAAGAAGGGGGAAGAAGAGTGCCTGCCTGCACTATGAAAGAAGGCGGAAGAAGAGTGCCTGCCTACACTATGAAAGAAGGGGGAAGAAGAGTGCCTGCCTGCACTATGAAAGAGGGGGGAAGAACAGTGCCTGCCTACACTGTGAAAGAAGGGGGAAGAAGAGTGCCTGCCTGCACTATGAAAGAAAGCGGAAGAAGAGTGCCTGCCTGCACTATGAAAGAAAGGGGAAGAAGAGTGCCTGCCTGCACTATGAAAGAAAGGGGAAGAAGAGTGCCTGCCTGCACTATGAAAGAAGGGGGAAGAAGAGTGCCTGCCTGCACTATGAAAGAAAGCGGAAGAAGAGTGTCTGCCTGCACTATGAAAGAAGGGGGAAGAAGAGTACCTGCCTGCACTATGAAAGAAGGCGGAAGAAGAGTGCCTGCCTGCACTATGAAAGAAAGGGGAAGAAGAGTGCCTGCCTGCACTATGAAAGAAATGGGAAGAAGAGTGCCTCCTGCCTGCACTATGAAAGAAGGCGGAAGAAGAGTGCCTGCCTGCACTATGAAAGAGGGGGAGAAGAGTGCCTGCCTGCACTATGAAAGAGGGGGGAGAACAGTGCCTGCCTGCACTATGAAAGAGGGGGGAAGAACAGTGCCTGCCTGCACTATGGAAGAGGTGGAGAACAGTGCCTGCCTGCACCATGAAAGAGGGGGGGAAGAACAGTGCCTACCTGCACTATGAAAGAGGGGAGAACAGTGCCTGCTTGCACTATGAAAGAGGGGGAAAACAGTGCCTGCCTGCACTATGAAAGAGGGGGGAAACAGTGCCTGCCTGCACTGTGAAAGAGGGGGGAAACAGTGCCTGCCTGCACTGTGAAAGAGGGGGAGAACAGTGCCTGCCTGCACTATGAAAGAAAGGGGAAGAAGAGTGCCTGCCTGCACTATGAAAGAAGGGGAGCACAAGAGTGCCTGCCTACACTATGAAAGAGGGGGGAGAAGAGTGCCTGCCTGCACTATGAAAGAAGGGGGAAGAAGAGTGCCTGCCTAAACTATGAAAGAAGGGGGGCAGAAGAGTGCCTGCCTGCACTATGAAAAAAAGGGGAAGAAGAGTGCCTGCGAGTGCCTGCCTGCACTATGAAAGAAGGCGGAAGAAGAGTGCCTGCCTGCACTATGAAAGAAGGGGGGCAGAAGAGTGCCTGCCTAAACTATGAAAGAAAGCGGAAGAAGAGTGCCTGCCTGTACTATGAAAGAAGGCGGAAGAAGAGTGCCTGCCTGCACTATGAAAGAAGGGGGGCAGAAGAGTGCCTGCCTGCACTATGAAAGAAAGGGGAAGAAGAGTGCCTGCCTGCACTATGAAAGAAGGCGGAAGAAGAGTGCCTGCCTGCACTATGAAAGAAAGGGGAAGAAGAGTGCCTGCCTGCACTATGAAAGAAGGCGGAAGAAGAGTGCCTGCCTGCACTATGAAAGAGGGGGAGAAGAGTGCCTGCCTGCACTATGAAAGAGGGGGAGAAGAGTGCCTGCCTGCACTATGAAAGAGGGGGAGAACAGTGCCTGCCTGCACTATGAAAGAGGGGGGAAGAACAGTGCCTGCCTGCACTATGGAAGAGGTGGAGAACAGTGCCTGCCTGCACTATGACAGAAAGGGGAAGAACAGTGCCTGCCTGCACTATGAAAGAGGGGGGAGAACAGTGCCTGCCTGCACTATGAAAGAGGGGGGAGAACAGTGCCTGCCTGCACCATGAAAGAGGGGGGAAGAACAGTGCCTACCTGAACTATGAAAGAGGGGAGAACAGTGCCTGCCTGCACTATGAAAGAGGGGGGAAAACAGTGCCTGCCTGCACTATGAAAGAGGGGGGAAACAGTGCCTGCCTGCACTGTGAAAGAGGGGGGAGAACAGTGCCTGCCTGCACTATGAAAGAAAGGGGAAGAAGAGTGCCTGCCTGCACTATGAAAGAAGGGGGAAGAAGAGTGCCTGCCTGCACTATGAAAGAAGGGGAGCACAAGAGTGCCTGCCTGCACTATGAGAGAAGGGGGAAGAAGAGTGCCTGCCTAAACTATGAAAGAAGGGGGGCAGAAGAGTGCCTGCCTGCACTATGAAAGAGGGGTGGAAGAAGAGTGCCTGCCTGCACTATGAAAGAGAGCGGAAGAAGAGTGCCTGCCTTCACTATGAAAGAAAGGGGAAGAAGAGTGCCTGCCTGCACTATGAAAGAAGGGGGGCAGAAGAGTGCCTGCCTAAACTATGAAAGAGGGGTGCATAGTGCATAGAGGGGTGCATAGTTTCATAGTGCAGGCAGAAGAGTGCCTGCCTGCACTATGAAAGAAGGGGGAGAAGAGTGCCTCCCTGCACTATGAAAGAGTGCCTGACTGCACTATGAAAGAGGGGGGAAGAACAGTGCCTGCCTGCACTATGAAAGAGGGGTGTAGAAGAGTGCCTGCCTGCACTATGAAAGAAGGGGGAAGAAGAGTGCCTGCCTGCACTGTGAAAGAAGGGGAAGAAGAGTGCCTGCCTGCACTATGAAAGAAGGCGGAAGAAGAGTGCCTGCCTGCACTATGAAAGAGGGGGGAAGAAGAGTGCCTGCCTGCACTGTGAAAGAAGGGGAAGAAGAGTGCCTGCCTGCACTATGAAAGAAGGCGGAAGAACAGTGCCTGCCTGCACTATGAAAGAAGGGGGAAGAACAGTTCCTGCCTGCACTGTGAAAGAGGGGGGAAGAACAGTGCCTGCCTGCACTATGAAAGAAGGGGGAAGAACAGTGCCTGCCTGCACTATGAAAAAGGGTGGGAAGAACAGTGCCTGCCTTCACTATGAAAGAAGGGGGAAGAAGAGTGCCTGCCTTCACTATGAAAGAAGGGGGAAGAACAGAGCCTGCCTGCACTATGAAAGAGGGGGGGGGAGAAGAGTGCCTGCCTGCACTATGAAAGAGGGGGGAAGAACAGTGCCTGCCTGCACTATGAAAGAGGGTGGGAAGAACAGTGCCTGCCTTCACTATGAAAGAATAGGGAAGAAGAGTGCCTGCCTGCACTATGAAAGAGGGGGGGAAGAACAGTGCCTGCCTGCACTATGAAAGAGGGTGGGAAGAAGAGTACCTGCCTTCACTATGAAAGACGGGGGGGAAGAAGAGTGCCTGCCTTCACTATGAAAGAGGGGGTGAAGAAGAATGCCTTCCTGCTCTATGAAAGAGGGGGTAAAGAACAGCGCCTGCCTGCACTGTGAAAGAGGGTGGGAAGAAGAGTGCCTGCCTGCACTATGAAAGAGGGGGGAAGAAGAGTGCCTGCCTGCACTATGAAAGAGGGGGGAAAGAACAGTGCCTGCCTGCACTATGAAAGGGGGGGAAGAACAGTGCCTGCCTGCACTATGAAAGGGGGGGAAGAAGAGTGCGTGCCTGCACTACGAAAGAGGGGGGGAAGAAGAGTGCCTGCCTGCACTATGAAAGGGGTGAGAAGAACAGTGCCTGCCTGCACTATGAAAGAGGGAGGATGATGATATAGTACTGAGGGACAAGTGAATGGTGATACCTGCGCACTTGTGACAAGACAAGTATTGAATGAATGATGGTAAATCTTTCCTACCGTGGCGGAAGACGACAGATGTAATAAAAAAAAAAAGCATTGGAAAAAGCATCAAAGCGATGAATATAATTAGGAGGAATACAGAATTCTCGTGAAAACTGATCGCGAACAGTCAAAACTATGAAGTCGGAATCAAATAAGACATTAATGAAATCGATATGCAAAGGAGACGTCGTCAGCGTCTCTGTCTACTCCGGGAAATGCGCATCGTGAGGAAGGAGGAGCTATTGGATTATCATATTCAAAAAAGACTGTCTTAGGAAGTCCATTGTGGAACAGCACCTCTTCTGGTATTACTTTACCCAGTAACTGAAGAATTTTGTCTCTGAGAATTTTTATTGTTGTCTTAGGGAATTCTTTTGTCTAACTGAAAAATGATTTTGTCTGCTTTAGGACTGAGGAATTATTTAGCTTATTAGCCTATCTGAGAAATTATTTAGCCTACTTGAGGAATTATTTCCCAATTTGAGAAATTATTTTGACTGGTTGAGAAAGTATTTTCACTGACAAATTATTTTAGCAGCTTGAACAATTATTTTTCCTTCTTGAAAATTATTTTATCTGTTTAAGAAATTATTTTGTCCGGTTGAATAGTTTTTTTTTGCTTGTTCTAAGAATTATTTGTCTTACTTGAATAAATATCGTCTAATTGAAGAATCATTTTCCCAGTTTGAGGAATTATTTTTTCCCCCTAATGTTGCCTGCTTGAGAAATTAAGTTGCTTGCTTGAAGAATTATCTGCCTGAATTATTATTATTATTATTATCAAGGGGGAAGCGCTAAACCCGGAGGATTATACAGCGCCTGGGGGGGATGTGGAAGGCATTCAGGCTTAATTCGGGGAACTGGAGCACAGATCCAATTCCCTATATCAAGAGCCCCTCACCAACATCAAGGAACCTTCCTTGAGGGGTATCTGCCTGAAGATGTTTGTTGCTGTCCTGAGATATTTTTTTTTTTTGCCTGCTTTATAAAGTATTGTTACACCTGAAGATATTACGTTGATGATATGTTCATGGGGAAGCGATAAACCCGTAGGGGTCATAAAAGTGTCTAGGGGAGGGAGGGGAGAGATAGGAGGCACTCAAGTTTGATATAAAGAATATTACAGTAACTTCAGAACCTTGGAGCAAGAACCTCTTACCCGCCTCGAGGTAGATCTCTACCCACTCTCTCCCAGTCGACCTCTAATGCTTCCGCTACACTTATCATTGTTACGCTGATCACTGTCGCATTTATCACCGTTACACTTATCACCGTTACACTTATCACCGTTACATTTAAGGATCGTATGGTAAAGTGGATAAAGGCGTCATGTGTTTTCGCCCACCATGAGGCAGGCCAAAGCAGCATGGGTTCGAGTCCTTGGCTAGTGCAGTGCTGTTATTGATCAATACCACTCGTTCTTGGTCACAATAATATATATATATATATATATATATATATATATATATATATATATATATATATATATATATATGTCGTGCTGAATATGTAAAACTGGTCAATTAGTAAAACTCATTTAAAATTAAGTCCTTTCTGAAATTTTCCCTTATACGTTTAAATATATATTTTTTTCATTAATGTTAATGTAAAAATTTTTAATTTTGCACCAAAAGAATCTTAGAAAACTTACCTAACCTTATTATAACAAGAGCAATTTATTTTAGCCTAACCCAACTAAATATATTTTATATATGTTTACAGTAATTTAATACTAAACAAACACAATCAAACATATTTTTTTCGTTAGGTTCAGAATGATTTTGGCGAAATTATTGCATACACAAATTTTCGCTTGTCCTATATGGCAAGATGAGCGTTGCTATTTAAGCCAAGATCGCAAGTTCTGCCTATTCGGCACGACATATATATATATATATATATATATATATATATATATTATATATATATGTGTGTGTGTAAAATTTTCTCTTATACGTTTAGAGATATATTTCTTTAATTTAGGTTAATGCAAAAATTAATAATTTTGTACCAAAAAAAACTTAGAAAACTTACCGAACCTTATTATAACGCAGTTTAATTTAGCGCAATTTAATTTAGCCTAATCAGCTAAATATATTTAGTTTACAATAATTTAATAATAAGTAAACACAATGAAATATATTTTTTCCGTTAGGTTCAGAATGATTTTTGCGAAATTATTGCATACACAAATTTCCGCTTGCCTTATTCGGCATGAAAAGCGTTACTATTTAACCCAAAATCGCAAGTTTTGCCTATTCGGCACGACATATATATTTACATGTACCGATTAATCTGAACCAGCGATTTTGGCCTCTCCGGCCAGAGTGACCTCTCCCGAATAAGCAGAATGAAAATCTGTTTTTCCACAAATTTGCGGAAATCAATTTGAACATAAAAAACACAAATTAAAACACAGATTAAAGAATGACTGACCTTCAAGGACTCCCTCCAGGAGATGGGGATCCAAATCTCCTTGCGGTAAGGGTAATGGTATACGGAGAGGTTCAGGATTGCAGAGTTTAAGGGGAATTCTTCACTGTCATGCGTGAGCTGAGTCATGTTATCTGTGGGAGAAAAATAATGAATCCTTTGTTTATTTATGTGAGAGATTTTAACCATCCAATTGATTTTAAAAAGGCTGAGAAAGTTATAGCAAATAAGTTCATGGTCGACAGGAAAATATTATTATTATTATAATCAAGGGGGAAGCACTAAACCCATAGGATTATACAGTGCTTGGGGGAGGGATGGAAGGTATTCAGGTTTAACTCAGGGAACTGGAGCATAGATCCAGTTCCCTAGATCAAGAGCCCCTCACCAGCATCAAGGAACCTTCCTTGAGGGGAGGAAAATAATAGAATCACGCTTTAAAAAAAAAGAAGTTTTGAAAATAACATGAATATTTTTTTGGTTTACATGAATTGGATTCATTTATAATTAATAAACTTTGGGAAGAATTTAAGGTACATTAGACAAATTTTTGGGTAGAATAAAGCTGTGTTTCACGGATCACTGACTACTTACCTACATCATCATAAAAAGTCAGGTGTTGCTGGGGGTGGCAGCCAAGTGTACCTTCCTGTTAATCTTTCATTTTTATAGTTCCTTGATAATATGAGAAGTCACGAAAGCGCTTGGAATGTCACTATTTTCTCACAGTGGTTGTTCTACATATTGTAATATCACCTGTTTACTGTTATTTTATTGTGCATATATATATATATATATATATATATATATATATATATATATATATATATATATATATATATATATATATATATAATGGGGTCCACCTCTGGTGTAAATTGTGGGACCCATAGCCTCGGAGAAGTGGATAAAAAGGCTTCAAGGAAAAATATTTGGATTTCTTCCTGAAGCCGTTTGAATATTCCACTTCCCCTACCACCCCATCTTTTCATATTTATTTTTTTTTTACTAATAGGAATATTTTATTACATAATATGGTACAGAAGATTTAAGAGATACATTATTGATATAAAGGTGGCATATACGGTACATGCTGTTACGTGTGTATCACCGATTATAAGGTGAAAATCTCATCCAGCTCCTCAGAGCTGGGGCGTGTGCCCAAAATACAGCAGGCATTACCCCTTTGAACAGCCGCACTGAGCCGCTGGAACAGAAAACTAGCTGCCCTGGGATCCCTAGTTACCCTGATGAGTCTTTTTCCCAGCTCCTTAAGGAATTTAGATGCACTCTTTCCCCATGAGCCAAGGGTCTCTGAGCCTATGGGAACAAACATATAATGATGGGCAAGTTCTCCATATTTTCTAGACTTTTGGGACTCCCTGAAGCTGGCAGCTGCCCCTCCTTCCTCCCTGGTGTATTGGAGATAGGTATCAGCCAAGGTAGATGCACATGTATAGTCCCACGCCACTTGCTTCCCATCTGTCCAGGCTTGAAGGGTGATACCATCTGGACGCTTCTGGCTGCCATCAGATCTGCATAGTTGGGGTGGCTCCCTTACTGCTGGGCATCCAGCTGTTGTGAGGCTCCTCTTGATAATGTTATTAACCTCCTCATGTCTTGCAATCTTTCCCTCGGATTTACGGCACACAAGACCATGGTACCCGAATCGGTCTGCTGCTTCACTGCCACAAATATACCTGTGTTCGGTGAGAATAGGGGCGGCAAGTCGAAGGGCAACACCGATGCGGATGGTCTGTGGGTCGAGACGTGTGCCAAGGCTGGAGTTGGGAACATCCAAGTATATATATATATATACATTATATATATATATATATATATATATATATATATATATATATATATATATATATATATATATATATATATATATATGCAAAACAACCACTCTGAAAGAATAGAGAAATTCCAAGCGCTTTCGTGACTACTCACATTATCAAGGAACTATGTGTTCGGTAGTTCCTTGATAATGTGAGTAGTCACGAAAGCGCTTGGAATTTCTCTATTCTTTCAGAGTGGTTGTTTTGCATATTTTGAAATCACCTGTTTACTGTGATCTTATTGCATATATATATATATATATATATATATATATATATATATATATATATATATATATATATATGTGTGTGTGTGTGTGTGTGTGTGTGTGTGTGTGTGTGTGTGTGTGTGTGTGTGTGTGTGTGTGCATCATGTTTTATTTAAAGACAAAAATACATTGGCCAAACATTCACAAAAATACAACAGAAAGTAAAACAACATAGGTAACTCAGAGCTACATCTCGAATACTTCGTCCAGCTCCCCTGCAGTGGGCCGCATGCCCAGAATGCAGCAGGCATTTCCTCTCTGGATCGCAACACTGAGTCTCTGAAAGAGAAAACTGGTCGCCTTGTGGTCCTTGGTTTCTATGATGAGCTTTACACCCAGCTCTTTGAGGAACTTTAGAGCACACTTGCCCCATGCTCCAAGGGTCTCCGACCCTATTGGAATGAAGTTATAGCAAGGGGGAAGGTCTTCATATTTTCGGATCTTCTGGGTCTCCCTGTGGCTGGCAGCTCCACCCCCTTCCACTACGGAGTATGGCAAGTAGGTGTCTGCCAATGTGGCAACACAGGTGTAGTCCCAGGCAATCTGCTTTTCATCCTTCCAGGGTAGCATAGTGGCTCTATCAGGATGCTTTTGACTTCCTCTGTACTTGAGGTTCCCGTTGAGCTGGGCAACGGGCTTTGGCGAAACTTCTCTTTATGATGTCATTGACCTCCTCATGTCTGGCATACATCCCTTCTGCTGTGTGACACACAAGACCATGAAGTCCGAATTGGTCAGCTGTCGCCCTGCCGCAAATACACCTATGTTCGGTGAGAAGGGGGACGGCTAGGCGATGAGCAACACCAATCCGAATGGCCTGTGGGTTGAGACGGGTGCCCAGGGAGGAATTGGGAACAGCTAACAGGAAATCTCCTGAGTGTGGTGCCATCACTGCCAGGAGACGAGCTTTGTCCTTTCCTGAAACAAAGGTGAGCACTGTGTTGGCGATTTTTTCCATGATCGGTTTGTCCCAGTGGGACTGTTTGTGCTGTTTGGGAGGAGCTGGTCTACTGGAGGAGTCTGTAAGGGTGTCCCACTGAATCGCTGCTTCAGTAAACCTGGGGTCTTGAGCTCCTACCACGTCTCTCAAGCGTTCGGGTACTATCTTCTTGACTAATGCACTGGAAGCCAAACACGAAGACAGAAAAGCAGGTAAAGCAACATGCGTTGCTTTACGCACCCCAATACCTCCCAGTCGCACTGGGAGGGTTGCCTGATCCCATTGCTCATCCTCTAGTGACAGGTTCAATGCCTTCTTAAAAGTTGATCTCAGGTGTGTGTCATATTCATCGAGTGTTGGGTTGTCAAAAGAGGGTGCACACCTCAAGAAGTGAGTCTTGGCATAGTAAGACACCTTGTGAGGCGATACAGAGCATCATGGGCATCAAAATCGCTTATTCTCTCCTCCATTCTCATCAGGTCATTCAATTTGTCCCTGAGGACAGTGTCGATGGCCTGGTGACCCAGCGGTGCCCCCAAGAGGATACTGTTGGACGGAGTGGTAGTTGAGATTTCCGGGAGGATTCTTCGCACAACATTGATTATTTCCTGGTTCACTGTGATGATTTCATACTTGGAGGGATTGAGGATGAGTCCTAAGTCTTCTCCGTGTGTTTTCACCAGTTGTAGGTCCCCCACGAGGGACTCTTCAGTACCTGCCAGAGTGCCGTCATCCAGGTACCAGATATTGAGCTCACTGCATAGGCTGGAAATTAGTTCTCTTACTGCCAAGCAGAAGAGAAGTGGAGCGAGTGGGTCACCCTGCTGAACACCCTCTGATGATTGAATTTCATGTTCTCCAAACAAAAGAATTGAGGGTTTGCTGTAGCCGGCTGAAATGAAGGGAATATATATTATATATATATATATATATATATATATATATATATATATATATATATATATATATATATATATATAACAACCACTGTGAAAGAATAGAGAAATTCCAAGCGCTTTCGTGACTACTCACATTATCAAGGAACAATAAAAGTAATGCATCGAAGGAAGGCATATAAAGGGTCTAGACCAAGCCATACCACGGGCGGGGATAGAACCCGCGATCAGAGAGTCTCAAAACTCCAGACCCTCGCGTTAGCCACTGGACCAGCTAGCCACAATAAAATTCGCGGGTTCTATCCCGCCCGTGGTATGGTTTGTTTGCAATCGTGTCATTACGATTTCGTGAGTCATGTTAACGGCTTTGAGGGGACTTCAGCTAGAGTTCGTCACGGCCACGCTAGCTGGAGATTCGTCTGTGAAATCTTGCATTTGTGGTCACAGTGGTGCCAATGCTAACCTTCCTATGGTGTAGAAATATACCTAGTTGGATGAATTTTATTGTGGCTAGCTGGTCCAGTGGATAATGCGACGGTCTGGAGTTTTGAGACTCTCTGATCGCGGGTTCTATCCCCGCCCGTGGTATGGTTTGTTTGCAATCGTGTCATTACGATTTCGTGAGTCTGGTCTAAACCACCCCTCACTACCACATCCCACAACAATGCAACACCTGATGCGCGACTCATACGAAAGAGAACACTGCAGCAGGTCCGCTGGCACAACTAGACAGGTCCTTCACACAACCCACAAACAAACTATTCTACCATTTTATTCTATTCTTCATTTAAACAATTTAAAAAAAATGTTTAAATGAACAAGTTCTGCCGAAGTCTCTTTTACCGAATAAACTCCTTGATATGAGAGATCGTCCTTTTGATGATTTTATGAGAATTATTCTTCAGAAACATATTGAAATAACTAAAATACAGGAGAAGGAAGCATTCAAAATATTGAGAAACAAAAAATACTCTTTTAATCAGGCCATTCCATCAGAATGGAAACGCAGCATGTTGGATCATTGCTATAATAAACTCAGAAGAATTTGTAATGAACTCAAAAACAAACTACAAAGAAAATTAGACATTTTAATTGAAAACAGTGATTGAACAAAGCATGCTAATAACAATTTTGTAATTAACTTATCAGATGAAATATTAGATAAAACTACAACGGCTGCTCTAGGAAAATGCGGTAACATTCATTGACAACTGGGACCTCTTCTATGGCAGAAATGATATGTATGCCAGGGATGGGGTTCACTTATCTAGGTCTGGGGTGGGGGCACTGGCAACGGCAGTGGAGGGAGCTGTTAGGACTTTAAACTAGGAATATATAGTGGTATGGATTTTGGCGAGAATACAGAGAAGTCCCAGTGTAGTAATACTATGAGTTCTAGGGGAACTAGTGATAGGCAGAATGAGGTGGATATTGGAAAGCCAATGGCACTAGGTGACAAGAACAGTAATAGCTTTAGTGAAAAAATAGATATGAACAGGAAGGGTAAAGAGAAAGGAGGGTCTTTAAATTTATATTATGCTAATAACCGTAGTGCTAGGAATAAGATGGATGAGTTGAAAATAGATGCTAGTGCAGGTAACATTGATGTATTTGCAATCACTGAGACATGGTTTAATTCCAAAAGTCGGGACATGCCTTCGGAATGTCACATTCAGGGTTTTAAATTGTTCCAAATAGATAGAAATATCGGTAGGGGAGGTGGGGTGGCACTGTATGTCCGAGATCACTTGAACTGTTGCATGAAAACGGGTATTAAGTCTGAGGGTAACACATACAGAGTCTGTCTGGATAGAGGAGCAAAAAAAAATTTATTCTAGGAGTGATATACCGTCCCCCAAACTTAGATAGAGACCAAGGGAAATTACTGTGGGAGGAAATAGTTAAGGCCACAAAGCACGATAATGTAGTAATTCTAGGGGACTTTAACTTTAGTCACATTGACTGGAATTTCTTGACTGGGAATTTAGAATCAAATGACTTCTTAGAAGTAGTTCAGGAATGTTTTTTGAAGCAGTTTGTGACAGAACCTACAAGGAAAAATAACCTTCTTGATTTGGTTCTGGCGAACAAGGAAACACTTGTTAATAATTTAGAAATTAATGAGGAACTCGGCACAAGCGATCACAAATCAATTTCCTTAAGCATAGAATGGAAGTATGGCAGTAGTGACAACTCAGTAACAGTTCCAGATTTTCGCTTAGCAGATTACAATGGGCTTAGAGAACACTTATCTGTTGACTGGGGTAACGAAGAGAGTTATCAATATGACAGTTTTCTGAACACCATACATGCTGCTCAAAGAACGTTTATCCCGTATAAAGAAATTAGATCAAATAGAAATGACCCAAAATGGATGAATAATAGGCTCAAATATCTACTAGGGTATAAGAAAGGAATTTATAAGCATATCAAAAGAGGTGAGGGTCATCTTATGAATCACTATATTGACATTAAGAGGGACGTTAAAAAGGGGATAAGAAAAGCTAAAAGGGACTATGAATTTAAAGTTGCTAGGGATTCGAAAACTAACCCAAAAAGTCTTTTCCAGGCCTATAGAACGGAAGTTAGAGATAAGATAGGTCCCCTTAAAAATAACTATAAGCACCTTACTGACAAAGAGAACGAAATGTGCTCGATTTTAAATAATTATTTTCTATCGGTTTTTACACAGGAAGACACTAACAATATTCCAGTAATTAATTTTTATAGTGGGCCTGAAGAAGATAAATTATGTAACATCACAGTCACTAGTTATATGGTTGTGAAGCAGATAGACTGAAGCAAAATAAGTCGCCGGGTTCTTAAGGAATGCAAAATGGAACTCTGTGAACCATTAACTAATATTTTTAATTTATCTCTTCAAACAGGTGTAGTGTCTGATATGTGGAAGATGGCTAATGTAATTCCTATTTTTAAAGCAGGGGACAAGTCGTTACCGTCAAATTACCGCCCAATAAGCCTGACCTCAATTGTAGGCAAATTACTAGAGTCAGTTATAGCTGAGATTATAAGAAGCCATCTCGATAAGCATAGCTTGATTAATGATACTCAGCATGGATTCACGAGAGGCCATTCTTGTCTAACTAATTTATTAACTTTCTTCAGTAAAGCTTTTGAGGCTGCTGATCACGATAAAGAATTTGATAATATTTACTTAGATTTTAGTAAGGCTTTTGATAGAGTACCACACCAAAGACTGTTAAAGAAAGTGGCAGCTCATGGCATTGGGGGAAAAGTGCTCTCGTGGATCGAGTCATGGCTCACAGACAGGAAGCAGAGAGTGTCCATAAATGGGGTTAAATCTGAGTGGGGATCTGTAACAAGTGGCGTTCCACAGGGATTAGTCTTGGGCCCGATATTGTTTATAATATATATCAATGATCTTGATGAGGGAATTACTAGTGAAATGAGCAAATTCGCCGATTACACAAAGATAGGTAGGATAATTGATTCAAACGTAGATATCAGGGAACTTCAGGCGGATTTAGACAAACTCAATACCTGGTCAGCAAAGTGGCAGATGCAGTTCTATGTAAATAAATACAAGGTTCTGAAGCTCGGGAGTGTCCATAACCCTAGCACTTATAAGTTAAATAATGTAGAACTTAACCATACAGATTGTGAAAAGGGCTTGGGGGTTATGGTAAGCAATAACCTTAAACCAAGACAGCAATGCCTAAAGGTACGTAATAAGGCAAACAGATTACTGGGATTTATATCAAGAAGTGTAAGCAACAGAAGTTCAGCGGATATAGTACAGCTTTATACATCATTAGTAAGGCCTCACCTAGATTATGCAGCCCAGTTCTGGTCTCCATATTACAGAATAGACATAAATTCGTTAGAAAACATTCAGCGTAGAATGACTAAATTAATACATAGCATTAGAAATCTTCCTTATGAAGAAAGATTAAACTCTTAAATTACATTCACTTGTTAGACGAAGAATGAGAGGAGACATGATCGAAGTGTATAAGTGGAAGATGGGTATTAATAAAGGTGATATAGATAAGGCCTTGAGGATATCTCTCTAGGAGAGAACCCGCAATAATGAATTTAAATTAGACAAGTTTAGATTTAGAAAGGACATAGGGAAGTATTGGTTTGGAAACAGGGTAGTTGATGAGTGGAACAGTCTACCTAGTTGGATTATTAAGGTTAGGACTTTGAGTAGTTTCAAGTTTAGATTGGATAAATACATGAGTGAGAGGGGTTGGATTTGAGTGGGACTTGCATGTGTGTGGATACAGTTATCAAAGCTTATTTCTTGGGTGGCATTGAAAATTGGGTTGGGCAAACGTTTTGTTAGTGGGATGAATGGTAAAGGACCTGCCTAGTATAGGCCAACAGGCCTGCTGCAGTGTTCCTCCTTTCTTATATTCTTATGAATAATCTCTTAGATGATACTGAAACCTACTCTAAACTTAGAAAAAATCCCCTAGAAACCGTTAACAGCAATTTCAATAAAACAATAAAACTTCTATTGAAAGGCAAATATGAATTAATCAAACACTTTACTTCCACTAATCCATCTTTACCGTACATGTATAGACTAATAAAAACACACAAACCAGGGAATCCAGTCAGACCAATTATTAGCTCCATAGGATCAGTTTCATATAAATTATCCAAATGGCTTGTTGACATTTTGAGCCCTATTGTTGGCAAAATTTATAACTTTAATGTTAAAAACAACATAAATTTAGTTGATAAATTAAGCTCCTTAACTGACTTAAATGATTTTAACATGGTTAGTTTTGATGTTACTTCCTTGTTTACGAAAGCTCCTGTTGATAATTTATTAAATTTGTTATCTGAAGAACTCGTTAATTATGATTTACCATTGCCAGCTCCTATCATTAAACTTATTAAACTTTGCATTGCTGATGCAAAATTTGTATTTAATGATATGTTTTACGCTCAGAAGTTTGGTATGACAATGGGAAATCCTCTTTCACCTGTTCATAGTAACCTATACATGAAATTTTTTGAAACAAGGTTGCTTAACACAATCCTCCCTAATAGAGCTAAATGGTTCAGATATGTTGATATTTTGTGTCTTATGCCCAAGAATGTAGATACACACCATTTCCTTGGTAAATTAAATAGCTTAGTCCATTCTATAAACTTTGCTGTTGAGTTTAAAGAAAATCTCATTGCCTTTTCTAGATGCTTTAATTATTAAAGGTAATAATGAATTCAAATTTAAAATTTACAGAAAACCTACAAATAACTGTTCCTATGTACACTATTATTCTTCACATCAAGATAGAGTTAAACTGTCTGTTTTCTCATCAATGTTTTTGAGAGCTTTACGAATTTGTAGTCCTGAGTTCATAGATGAGGAAATATCCAAAATTTATGAAAAAGCTAATGATTTGAAATACCCAAGAAACGTAATTGATAAATCTTTTAAAATTTCTAGAAATAGTTTTTACAATCCAAAAAGGGACAACCAGCCTTATTCAACTGAAAATATGTTGGTTCTCCCTTACCATGAAAACTTGGTTGATATGCCTTCTCTTCTTAAGACTTTTAATATTAAAGTTGTATTTAAAAATCTCGATACAGTAAAAAAAACTTTTGATAAAGAATTCCCCCCAAAATGCTGACGAATGTGTCTATAAGATTCCATGTAAAATTTGCGATAAAGTTTATGGTCAAACTGGTAAAAGTCTCGAACTAAGATTAAAACAACATAAATATAGCATTAGAACTGGACAAGATTCCAATGCTCTGTTTATTCATGTGAGATTTTAAAAATCCAATTGATTTTCAAAAAGTTGAGAAAGTTGTATCAAGCAAGTCCATGGTCGACAGGAATATAATTGAATCTTGTTTCATAAGATGCAGTTTTGACAATAATATGAATATTTCCTTTGGTTTATATAAATTAGATCCATTTATAATTAATAGAATCTTGAAGAATTTAATATAATATTGGACAAATAATAAATTTTAAAATTCTTAATTCTTGGGTAGAATAGTTTGTTTGTGGGTTGTGTGAAGGACCTGTCAAGTTGGGCCAGCGGACCTGCTGCAGTGTTCCCTTTCTTATGAGTCGCACGTGAGGTGTTGCTTTGTTGTGGGATGTGATAGTGAGGTGTTGTCTAGACCCTTTATATGCCTTCCTTTGATGCATTACATTTATTGTTCCTTGATAATGTGAATAGTCACGAAAGTGCATGGAATTTCTCTATTCTTTCACAGTGGTTGTTTTACTTATTCTGAAATCACCTGTTTTTTGTGATCTTATTGCATATATATATATATATATATATATATATATATATATATATATATATATATATATATATATATATATATATATATATATATATATATATATAATGTGTGTGTGTGTGTAAAGATACCTTTACTAGCAGCAATGCAGCTAACAAAAGTCACAAGAGATGTGGGCTAATGCGTTACAGATATAGTTCCTGGAGCAATCACTTGGTTCAGTTAAATGACCAACCTCGCCTCAGAATTTTTTTTGTTAATGTTTCTTACGAATAAAATTCTACCTCTTCTTTATAGCGATTTCGGAAAAGTTCCTGAAGCTAGTGATCGGCTAGCACCTGAGCAGCCACTCCCCGCTAAATTCAAATTGCCTCTACTTCCTTAGAGTTTCTATTGCACCTACTTCCCAAAGTCTCTAATGCACCTACTACCCAAAGTTTGTAATGCACCTAATAACCCAAAGTCTCTAATGCACCTACTTCTCGAAGTTTGTAATGCACCTACTACCCTCAGTCTCTATCGCACCTACTTCCGTGAATTTCGTACAAGACTTAGTTCACATTGCAAGTTTATCTGTACGTCAGATATTTCTTCATTAAATATCTCCTGAGAAAATTTTAGAAAGGACTTAACTTTGTCATATACTTTAAAGATATATTTTTTCATTTATGTTAATGTAAAAATTAATAATTTTGTACCAAAAGTACCTTAAAAAGCTTACATAACCTTATTATAACAAGCGCAACTTAATTTAAAGTAATCCAGCTAAATATGTTTTAGACAACTTTACAATAATTTAATAATAAACAAACACAGTGAAATATGTTTTTTTCGTTAGGTTCAGAATGATTTTGGCGAAATTATTGCATACACAAATTTTCACTTGTCCTATATGGCAAGATGAGCGTTGCTATTTAAGCCAAGATCGCAAGTTCTGCCTATTCGGCACGACATATATATATATATATATATATATATATACATATATATATATATATATATATATATATATATATATATATATATATATATATATATATATATATATGTCGTGCCGAATATATATAAAACTGGTCAGTTAGCAAGAACTCATTTAAAATTAAGTCCCTTCTGAAATTTTCTCTTATACGTTTAAAGATATACTTTTTTCATTAATGTTAATGTAAAAAATTTTAATTTTGCATCAAAAGAATCTTAGAAAACGTACCTAACCTTGTTATAACAAGAACAACTTATTTTAGCCTAAACCTACTAAATATATTTTAAATACGTTTACAATAATTTAGTACTAAACAAACACAATCAAATATATTTTTTTTTCGTTAGGTTCAGAATGATTTTGGTGGAATTATTGCATACACAAATTTTCACTTGTCCTATATGGCAAGATGAGCGTTGCTATTTAAGCCAAGATCGCAAGTTCTGCATATTGGGCACGACATATATATATATCAATAACAACACTGCGCTAGCCAAGGATTCGAACCCATGTTGTACTGGCCTGCCTCATGGTAAGCGAGAACCACATGACGCTTTAAACCACAGGACCACCCAACCCTACAAGAATGGCGCAGCCAGCACACTGCTAGCTGTTGGGCCGCCATCCGAGGGCTTAGAAGCTCCCACACCTCAGCATGCACTCGGATGGCGGCCCAACAGATAGCTGTGTGCTGGTTGCTCCATTCTTGTAGGGTTGGGTGGTCCTGTGGTTTAAAGCGTTATGTGGTTCTCGCTTACCATTAGGCAGGCCAGTACAACATGGGTTCGAATCCTTGGCTAGCGCAGTGTTGTTATTGATCAATACCACTCGTTCGTGGTTACAATAATATATATATATATATATATATATATATATATATATATATATATATATATATATATATATATATATTAGTAGAGGGAGAGAGAGAGAGACAGACAGACACACACACACACACACACACACGCACACACACACACACACACACACACACACACACACACACACACACACAGGCTGGACACCTGGTCCAGTAACTGGCTTCTCGAGTTTAACCCCGCCAAATACAAAGTCATGAAGAAATCGTAATGACACGATTGCAAACAAACCATACCACGGGCGGGGATAGAACCCGCGATCAGAGAGTCTCTCTGATCGCGGGTTCTATCCCCGTCCATGGTATGGTTTGGCAAATTCATTAAGATCTGGGAAGGGCAAAGTAGACCGCAGACGGAGTATAGGCTAGGTGGCCAAAGACTGCAAACCTTGCTCAAGGAGTATAACACCGAGCACGTTTCCGGAAGCACACATCAACCAGATAACTGATGCAGCATATGGGCGCCTGGTAAACCTGAGAATAGCGTTCCGATAGTAAGGAGTCGTTCAAGACACCGTACACTGTGTACGTCAGGTCCATACTGGAGTTTGCAGCACCTGTTTGGAAGCACGTCAAGAAATTCAAGTACAAAGGTTTGTGACAAGGTTAGTTACAGAGCTAAGGGTAATGTCCTATGAAGAAAGGTTAAGGGAAATCAGCCTGACGACACTGGAGGAGAGGAGGGTTAGGCGAGGCATGATAGTGACATACAAAATGCTGCGTAGAATAGACAAGGTAGGCAGAGACAGAATGTTCCAGAGAAAGGACACAGAAACAAAGGGGTGACAATTGGAAGTTGAAGACCCAGATGAGTCAAATGGATGTTAGGAAGTATTTCATCAGTCAGAGTAGTCAGGAAGTGGAATAGCCTAGCAAGTGAGGTATAGTGGAGGCAGGAACCATACATAGTTTTAATGTCAGCATAGTTGCTGATCCTCCTTTACATGTGTTGTATGCATAGATTAGATGAATATTATAGTACCATCCATGTGTTTATATAGAAGATCCCTTAGGCCTGTGACTGTATGACATCACGGGATGCAGCAAGGGAGTGAGACGACGAGCTACCTCAGTCTCAGTCAACGCATAGGCATAGAAGGCAGGACACGGCAGGCTGGGCTCCATCTCCCATTACCACAGTCTGACAAGATATAGTGTTACCATTCAACAAGTGAGTTTACCTTATCCATCAATCTCCTACCGAACCCTCACACGACAATTTGGTGGCAGCGTTGGGAGTTTATAGTTAATACTCTGTGTCACTGTGTGCGACTCAGATTGAATATCAGCATTGTTGACCATGTTCATTTCCTTTCCCCTGTGCTTGCAGTGAAAGATAGTAGATTCCTTCTCCCTTGCTCATCTTGCGTGTTATAGCGTTATTTTTTTCAACCGAGGAGATCATCCACTACACCGAGTTTGTTCATTCCTCCAGTAAGAAAGAACCGATCCCTTGTGTTCTGGTGATTCGATTCCTGCTCCAGGAAGATCTTATTCTGACTGGGAAGCCACCAGCACCCATTAGTGACTTTGTAATGAGCCAAGAATTACTGTATCGAACAGTCGAGTTGAGTACTCCTAGTAGAAGAGTTACTAATTCCACAGTCACTAGTGAATGTAGCTGTATCTTTCGTAGATACTTGTTCAGACTGTCCTCAGTCAAAGCATGTGTTAGCCATTGCAGAGGAATTCGATCCTCCCAGAGATAACCATTCTGCATACGTAAACCTCACCCTCGCAGAATTGGGTTTAGATGTAAACAGCCTGTATAATTAGATGTCCGAGATGAATGAAATTGTTAAATGTGTGTCTTGTTATTAGCTGATCAGTTTTTCAGAATTTTTTTTTTTTTCGTGTTCACATTCCCTCCATATTCTGAGAATTTGACAGTAATGATCTGAGTGCACCAGATGCCTTTGCTGTTAATTTCACCTGGTGTATATATATATATATATATATATATATATATATATATATATATATATATATATATATATATATACATTTATTTATTTATTTATTCTTCCTCAGAATCCGTAGAGTGCATGAATACAGGTCGATCGATCAATTCCATCCAATAATGTACAATGTTGTACATTAGTTGTAATGCATTACGTTAAAACTGATTATGTTAATACTCATTACGTAAAACTCATTTTGTTAATATCCATTATGATACCATCCATTAGTTATAAGTTATATATGAATTTGTTATTGTATAGAATCAGCCCAGAACCACCTGCCTGTTCAGCCTATAGCACAGTAGTTTATGTCGAGACGACATACGTAACTTAACCGAGCTGTCAGCATAGTTGCTGATCCTCCTTTACATGTGATGTATGCATAGATTAGATGAGCATTATAGTACCATCCATGTGTTTATATAGAAGACCCCTTAGGCCTGTGACTGTATGACGTCACGGGATGCAGCAAGGGAGTGAGACGAGCTACCTCAGTCTCAGTCGATGCATAGGCATAGAAGGCAGGACACGGCAGGCTGGGCTCCATCTCCCATTACCACAGTCTGACAAGATATAGTGTTACCATCCAACAAGTGAGTTTACCTTATCCATCAATCTCCTACCGAACCCCCACACGACATTAAGATGACGTATGATAAAGGTCATGGAGCAGGGAGAGAGATGACCTTGTAGCACTCAGAGAAGAGGCGGGGCCAGGAACTGAGTCTCGACCCCTGCAACCACAATTAGGTGAGTAAACACACAAACACACACACAATTAGGTAAGTACCGGGTGAAGAAGTCACGCGCTTTTGAGCTCCGTTAAATTTGGGTTTTTGCTGACAGTGTCATAGGGAATAGAGCATAGCAAATAGGCGTGTGCAAATCTTTAAAGAGCATATAATCATTTAAACCCTGCTAAAGGGAAATATAAGTGATCACAGGAGAAATAATATAGATAATGGTGATTAGTGTCCAATGCCGGCCTAGAATAAGGCCGTTACTGGATGGTGCCATACAGAAGTGGTTTGTTGTGACTAGCAGTGAAGGCAGATCAGTGAGGGGATTCGATAAAGTTCAGGGACTATCATATTTCCCAAGAGCGGAATAATAAAGAAAAGGAAAGAAAAGAAAACTAGTAACTAAACCACTGGAAAAAAATAAGATGTAAATGCCTGATAAGTGTAGGAGACAAGCCGGGAGCAGGGAAGCAGTTGGGAACTAGGCCTATGAGTATGTCCATACAGTACGTCGTGGTGCGTACTGAAGGATTGTTACTCATATAGTCGCACGTAATATAGCATATAACAAGTGATAAATGTGGTAAATAAGGACGCAACGGGTAATGAGAATAGAATAACTAAAGTGAAGAACTGTGGGGGAAGCAGAAAGGAGCTGAGTCATCCTACAGTGCAGCAGCAGCCGGGATGGACGACACCTCTTAGTCAGTTTAATATCTTTATTATGCACCCCATACCCATCCTGTGGGCGGTAATCAATAGATTACAGAGGTACATAATGGGTCCAGGGACTGGACCCCAAAGTTATGATAAATGAACTAGTCACAACAGTAATGAACTCCAGGTAGATCTGGTCACAATCATGGCAAGTTACAAAGGTAATGAATCATCTACACTCCTATACATGGTTACAATCATGAACAAATTACAAAGCAATGAGCTACTGACACGTCCACACCCGGTCACAATTGTAATGAGTTATAAATACAAATATTAAGTGGGTCATGCACCCACACGAGCGCGAGCGAGCGCACGCACACACACACACACACACACACACACACACACACACACAATCTTCATCACATCCCTTGAAACTGGGCAACTGCCTGAGGTATGGAAGACAGCAAATGTAGTACCTATATATAAAAAAGGAGACAGAAAAGAGGCACTAAACTATAGACCAGTGTCACTGACGTGCATAGTATGCAAAGTCATGGAGAAGATTTTCAGGAGGAGAGTGGTGGAGCACCTGGAACGGAACAAGAGTATAAACGCCAACCAGCACAGATTTATGGAAGGCAAATCCTGTGTCACAAACCTACCGAAGTTTTATGATAAAGTAACAGAAGTAAGACACGAGAGAGAGGGTGGGTTGATTGCATCTTCTTGGACTGCAAGAAGGCCTTCGACACAGTTCCTCACAGGAGATTGGTGCAGAATCTAGAGGATCAGAGGCTTATAACAGGAAGGGCACTGCAGTGGATCAGAGAATACCTGACAGGGAGGCAAGAACGAGTCATGGTACATGATGAGGTATCACAGTGGGCACCTGTGACGAGCGGGATCCCACAGGGGTCGGTCCTAGGACCATTGCTATTTCTGGTATATGTGAATGACATGATGGAAGGGTTAGACTCAGAAGTGTCCCTGTTTGCAGATGATGTGAAGTTAATGAGGAGAATTAAATCAGAAGAGTATCAGGTAGGACTTCAAAGAGACCTGGAAAGGCTGGACACCTGGTCCAGCAACTGGCTTATCGAATTTAGCCGAGCCAAATGCAAAGTCATGAAGATCGAGGAAGGGCAAAGAAAACCGCAGACGGAGTATAGGCTAGGTGGCCAAAGACTGCAAACCTCGCTCAAAGAGAAAGATTTTGGGGTGAGTATAACACCAAGCACGTCTCCGGAAGCACACATCAACCAGATAACTGCTGTAGCATATGGGCGCCTGGCAAAGTATAGAATAGCGTTCCGATACCTTAGTAAGGAATCGTTCAAGACAATGTTCACCGTGTACGTCAGGCCCATATTGGAGTATGCAGCACCTGTTTGGAACCCACACTTGATCAAGCACGTTAAGAAATTAGAGAAAGTGCAAAGATTTGCGACAAGGTTAGTTCCAGAGATAAGGAGAATGTCCTACGAAGGAAGGTTAAGGGAAATCGGACTGACGGCACTGGGGGTCAGGAGGGTTAGGGGAGACATTATAACAACATACAAAATACTGCATGGAATAGACAAGGTGGACAGAGAGAGGATGTTCCAGAGAGGGGACACAGAAACAATTGGAAGTTGAAGACCCAGATGAGTCAAAGGGATGTTAGGAAGTATTTCTTCAGTCATAGAGTAAGCAGGATGTGGAATAGCCTGGCAAGTGAAGTAGTGGAGGCAGGAACCATACATAGCTTTAAGATGAGGTATGATAAAGCTCATGGAGCAGAGAGAGAGAGAGAGAGGACCTAGAAGCACTCAAAGAAGAGGCGGGGCCAGGAGCTGAGTCACGACCCCTGCAACCACAATTAGATGAGTACAATTAGGCAAGTACGTGCACACACACACAATGAAGAGGCGGGGCCAAGAGCTGAGTCACGACCCCTGCAACCACAATTAGATGAGTACAATTAGGCGAGTACGTGCACACACACACACACAATGAAGAGGCGGGGCCAGGAGCTGAGTCTCGACCCCTACTTCCACAATTAGGTGAGTACAATTAGACGAGTATACGCGCACACACTCACGTTGTAATGATTTATTTACAGCTAGCAAAGTCAGGGAATTTCTTCAGAATAGTCTGTAATATACCACTGTGGATAAAATACTTTGCCATTTCTTGAACATTTCTGATTGAGTTGTCTCTAAATTCATTAATTTTATCGCACTCCAGTACATAATGACGCAGGGTGTGACAATAGTCCATCTGGCAAAGTTTACATTTCGTTTGGTATACATCTGGTGGTACTGATTTAACCTGCCAAAGTTACTAATAACCCAGCGGTAGTGACACCCAAGAGTCTGCTTATCTTGTTGGATGCCCCATAGACATGTGGCTCCTCCTGCATGATGGAATGATGATAGATGGACTGACTTGTGTCAGTCTCCCCAAGCCTTAAGTCAGTAAAGTTCAACTGAAGTTCTTTTCGTATAATTGTTCTCAGACTGCTAACTGACAACCCAAGATTGTAATCTACTCCCTCTTTGAAAGCATACAGCTTAGCCAATTCATCAGTTCTATCATGCATCTGGAGACCAATGTGAGATGGAATCCACAGCATGTGCACTCTGACTCCACTGTCCACAATCCTACCATACCTGTGTCTGGCGTCTGACACGAGCATGCCACAATTTATACTTAATTAATTGAGAGCATTTATGGATGACAGAGAATCAGTTACAGTTAAAGTATCAACCTCAGATACATGGACGTATTTGAGTGCAATGAGTATGGCAAACAGTTCTGTTTGAAGGGTAGAGGCCCAGTTATTGATGCGTGCTCCAATTTCTTTATGAGAGCCATCACTCTTTATGACAACAGCAGCACTACCAGCTGCACCAGTGGATTGGTGAACAGAACCATCAACGTAAATAAGTTGTGAGAGAATGTACTGTGTGAATAAGTTATCAATACAACTTTAGGAATCATGTTTGGCTCCAAGACGAAGCTTTGGTTGTGATTTAAGAAGACCTTTGCAGGCGTAATGTAGAGAACACCTAAGTTGTGGTAACAGGTTTAAGTTGAGTGATCGGTTTCGGCCCTGAATCGCTGATAACTGGGGGACACAAACCCTGCTCTGGAGTGATTATCATACATACAGCACTAGCACTAAGAAGGACAAATTTGGCAGGAGAAGTAAGATAGATAACCTTGGTAGGATGAGCGTGCACGCATGATAGGGATTGGGTACATATGTAGTACATATGTTGTTACAAAAAACGCGATTCTAAAAGCTTAAGAGATCTCCAGTGAATACTAGAAAGGACTGCCCTTCTAGCATCCAGCCTGTTACTGGGTTTTCGTAACAAGTAGTCAGTATCCTTGTCCAATTATCCATTAGAATTCAGTGTTATTCAATAGTGCTTCAGGATTACAACTGGTAGGCTACTAACTAGAGAAATTAAAATTTAATAAATTTATTAAGTCTAGAGGTATATTATCAAATTAAATTAATCACAGCAATCAAAATAAAATCAATCTCTCAAGTTCAATATTATTGTGCTGAAAGCACATATCACATTTATAATTCTTAAGTACCGTCTGGTACATTAACATTTAATAAGATATTACAAATATGTACAAGTAAGTTTGTGTATGCGTGTAAGTGCTCTAAGTAGTTCACTATGTCTCACGACTCGACTAGACTTAAACAAGTGACTGACAAAGTCCTCACATAAACTAACTTCTTGACCGACTGGCAACCAGAACAGTCTGCTTGAACAATGAAAAGAATGCTAAGCCCAATAGCCATATAACAAGCGACTGCGACACAATCAGGATCAAGGAGATAATATAACGACACTAAGTAGGGACCATCAGCAGATCCTCCACAAAAGTTACAAAACTCCCATACTACTGAATCTAAGTTCAGCATAGGAAAAACCCTGACTGTGACAATACACAGAAACCAGTACAAAATTAGGTCAGAAGCTATAGCTAAGGACCTGAGATGTTCAGAGTGTCTATGTGACACACAACCTCAGTACAACGTCGAAAATCACTAAGTCTATACAATGTTCTGTGAACAGAGTTCTACAGAACTAACAAGAATAATGAGACAGACAATCTGTCCAACCACCAAGCGAGTCTCGAGCAGACTGAATACTTCACGAGAGGTGAGGACACCCCCCCCCTCGATCACCTGATAGCTCCGTGGGCAGCAGTCACCCAGCGAGAAGCCGGCAATATAACGAGCGACAAGCGATAATTACAGTAGTTTGACAATCAAGACTTGAACTGAGCACATATTATGTACATCCTAACAACATAAGTCAAATAAGAATATAAAGCAATATATTTACGATTTAGCTATTATCGCAAATATAAGCAATATAAAATTATATGAAAAGATAATATACATTATATATATACATAATAATCATTGTAACCCATTCAGGGGTTGCAACATATGTGGGTACATAAGGAATCGTAAATTTGTACACACACACATATACACGGGCTCACACACGTAGGTGTGAGCTCAGAAGAAACGACCAAGAAGTATGTGAGGAGCTCAACACGAGATTTCAGGAAGTACTTGCGGTCGATATGATCCCCATTTAAGAAAGGGGACAGAAACGAAGCACTAAACCATAGACCAGCGTCACTGACGTGCATAGTATGTAAAGTCATGGAGATTATTAAGAGGAGAGTGGTGGAGCACCGGGAACGGAAAAAGGTTATGAACGACAGCCAGCACGAATTCATGGAAGGCAAATCCTGTGTCACAAACCTACTGGAGTTTAATGACAAGGTAACTGAAAGAAGACATGAAAGGGAGGGGTGGGTCTGTGGAAAATACTGTATATTTTCCAGAAATATGGTAATTTATAGGTAAATGGATGCCCTATATTGTATTTTTAAAAGAAGCATGTTATCGAAAATAGGAAGCCTGCGCCTGTGTAGAAGGGACTCGCCATTGCTGTTTGAACTGGTCAACAGAAAGTTAGTGAAATCGGAAGAATTTTCGTGCTCTAGAGGTTAAAATTGGGCTGACACCTCTCAAATAGGAGCAGAAAAATTGTTGGATGTGCATTCCTGCATAATTTGAGTATCAGGCGACAGGACAGGACAACTCCAGGAACCTCAGATAAGCTGTCTAATTTATGTTTAAATTCTGGCCAGTAAATTTTTCATAAATGTAGGCAAAAGGGAGGGTCCTGTACATGACACATTAATCTCCAGTCAAATTGGTGATTGTTGATATTAAGATATTCTCCTTCTGTTATGTATATGTGTATATATATAATCATTTATTATTTTTAATATACAGTCTACAAATTTATATAATTACCAGAATTCCTGGTGATGTATCTTTTATTTATAATTAATAGGTCCAGAGCAACTTGTGGATATGACAGTGGTAGGTATTGAAGGGGGACATTTTTGCGACCTAGGTGTCCCAAATTCCTACTTGTCTAACTGATAAATAATAATTATCTTTGTTCATTTACTGTTATGTACACAATGATACATTCAGCTAAATGCAATTTTCCACAGGGTCGATTGTATTTTCTTGGACTGCAAGAAGGCCTTCGACACAGTTCCTCACAAGAGATTAGTGCAGAAGCTAGAGGATCAGGCACGAATAACAGGAAGGGCACTGCAGCGGATCAGAGAATTCCTGACAGGGAGGCAACAGTGAGTCATGGTACGTGATGAGGTATCACGGTGGGCGCCTGTGACGAGCAGAGTCCCACAGGGGTCAGTTCTTGAACCAGTAATATTCTTGGTATATGTGAATAACATGACAGAAGGGATAGACTCAGAAGTGTCCTTATTTGCAGATGTGAAGTTAATGAGGACAATTAAATCAGATGAGGACCATACAGGCATATAAAGGGACCTGGACAGGCTGGATGCGTAGTCGAGCAACTGGCTCCTAGAATTTAACCCCACCAAGTGCAAAGTCATGAAGATCGGGAAAGGGCAAAGAAGACCACAAACAGAGGTTAGGCTAGGCGGCCAAAGACTGCAAACCCCACTCAAGGAGAAAGATCTAGGGGTGAGTATAACACCGAGCACGACGCCGGAAGCACACATTAACCAAATATCTGCTGAGGCATATGGACGCCTGGCAAAACTGAGAATAGTGTTCCAATACCTCAGTAAGGAATCGTTCAAAACTCTATACACTGTGTACGTCAGGCCCATACTGGAGTATGCAGCACCTGTTTGGAACCCACACCTGGTCAAGCACGACAAGAAATTAGAGAAAGTGCAAAGGTTTGCAAGAAGGCTGGTTCCAGAGCTAAGGGGAATGTCCTACGAAGAAAGGATAAGAGAAATCGGTCTGACGACACTGGAGGACAGGAGGGACAGGGGTGACATGATAACGACGTACAAAATACTGCGTGGAATGGATGAGGGGGACAGAGACAGGATGTTCCAGAGATGGGACACAGAAACAAGAGGTCACAATTGGAAGTTGAAGAATCAGATGAGCCAGACGGATGTTAGGAAGTATTTCTTCAGCCACAGAGTTGTTAGGATGTGGAATAGTTTGGCAAGTGTTGTAGTGGAGGCAGGAACCATACATAGTTTTAAGACGAGGTATGATAAAGCTCATGGATCAGGGAGAGGGAGGACCCAGTAACGGTCAGTGAAGAGGCGGGGCCAGGAGCTGAGTCTTGACCCCTGCAACCACAATTAGGTGAATACAATTAGGCGAGTACATACGCACAAGCGAACACACATACGCACATATCCACACATCCTCTGACCGTTAGGGACTACCCCACCCACTCCCCCACCTCCTCTTTGCCTCTCCTTCCCCTCCCCCCTCTTCCTCTTCTCCTCCTCCACAACCCCCCACTCTCCCCTCATTGGCCATCCCTTCTCCTCCCTTTCCACTCTCTCCATCCCATCTCTATTTCCCTCTCTTCCCACTCCCTCTCTCCTCTCTCGCTCTCTCCCATCTCCCTTTTCTCTTCCACTCCCCCATTCCCCTCACTTTTACATTGAGCGTGTGTCTTTCCACCTGTTGTCTATGTTCCCCATCAGTAAAATAGGTACCTGAATGTCAGTCGACTGGTGTGGGTCGTATCCTGGGACACTGACCTAATTATCCCGAAATGTTCAGCATAACAAGGGGCTTTCTGTACAGTAGTATGTCACTGATGTCAGCTAGGACTGTATATCATGTACATGTACTTGTAAATTAAGATATTATTATTATGGAAAATTTTATACGGGTTACCTGTATGTACCACAAAATTGCATACATACAAGTAATTTCATTGGGAGACAACAACCATATTGTTTACCGTAGTCACCCTGTGTAGACATGTGAGAAACTTAACCACCCCCTGGTCACTGCAGGTGGTTCCTTCGACCTCACAAGCTTACCCATATCTATCCGAGACCAGTACGAATTGGATAGCACCCACAAGTACGGCGCTACTAATTAATTGTGGACTCTCATAGATTATATTAGTTTAACTGAATGAAGGGTGAGGGGGTAGGTTACACATGGATATATCCATCAAGGAAAAACACTTATATATAATACCACCACTTACCAGATATTCTCTGGTGGTCACTTGATGTAGCTGGATCACACACAACCTATCCTATTACAACATACCTAACTGGCCAGTATCAGTCTACTGTAATTAGAAGGGTCACTTAACCATGGGTGATTGATGCTCCTTATTTCCTCCATTCACCATCTCATCTCGACGTCCTGCTACACCGACACGGTTCTTATTCCAGCAGGAGGAGGTATCCGTTTGTTTGTCCCGGTTTAGAAGTCGTGACTCCATAAAAACTTCACTATCCTCGGGATAGGAACCACGAGGTCTACACCTTGTTCACTCAGAGCAAGGCGACTTATTTCACTTCACACATTCTCTTAGTGTTATTATCACTGATTACATTACAATTCACACGACGATTTAAAGTCTCAATTATTATGCACATTAGAGGTCACTCCATTAAGATCTGAGACCGATGAGTGATGATTAAATCACGGGTATTTTCCCCTGGATACTCCATGGCGTCTCACCAGTCACCACCAGTCCTACCATTATTCACTAATTTTACCACTTTATTACTGTGGTCCCATAAATCACGTTCCCTCACTCTTCACCAGGAACAGTTACGACACTTCCTATTATAAAGTGAGGCCTATATTAATCCTTAGGCCGTCGTCAACGCCAATTTCCTGGTCCCATGCTTTCCCAACCTCTTAACTCCATTCAAAACACTCCCGCTACTCATGCCACGACTCGACCTCCACCCCGCACATCCGCGCAGGCGCAGAGGGAACCTCTTGGTTCTCTTCCATTTTCAAATACATTTTTTGACCGATATCAATATATTAAACACCTATTAGGCACTATAGCTTCGGAGAATTAAAATATTTTCCACAATTAAGGGTAACAGGAAAAACGAGAAAGCCAGGATGAGCCCATGGTTCACCCAAAGGTGCAGGGAGGCCAAAACCAAGTGTGCTAAAGAATAAGGAGAATAAGGAGAGCAGTCGTAGAGCCAGAAATGAATATGCATGGGTGTCAGCATAGTTGCTGATCCCCTGTATATGTATATGTTATCTGAGTATCATAGTATCATCCATATGTTTTACATAGTTGACCCCTTGCTAGGCTCAGTGACTAGCTTGTGTGACGTCACATGATGCCGCATGTGAGCACTGCGCTTCCGGCTTCCTCCTCACTCCAACCATTTATTTATTTATTTATTTATTAATTTGAACATGATACATAGAAGTACAAAGAAATACAGTGGTTAAGTGTAACATGCCAAAGCCCCTTGTATGCAGAGCATTATGGGCAGGCTTAAAATTAACTTAAGATTAGCTAAGCAATAATATATTCAGTGGTAAACATTATTGTAAAATAACAATTAAGCACAAACGAATATTTCAAAGACAGGTCATATGGTCATTTACTATGCTGCTGTGCATTCAGTAGAATGGAGTATTCTGTTAGGTAATGTAATTAAAAATAACAAAGTTTGATTGGGTAACAGGTTAAACATTTATGAGATACAATTATTCAGTATTTATTTAGCTGAGGGTGAGTAAGTGACTTTTAAGAAGAGACTTGAATTTATAAACAGTGTTACTTTTATATTCACAGGTAATGAATTCCAGATTTTTGGGCCTTTTATGTGCATTGAGTTTTTGCAATGTGAGATGGACACGAGGAACATCAGAGAGTGATCTGTGCCTTGTGTTATGGTCTTGTGTTCTGTTGAGGTTGGTAAGGAGACGTTTGAGAGGAGGGTTTATATCCGAGTTAAATGTTCTATATAGGTAGTAGGTAAAATAATAAGTATGGATGTTTTGTATGGTGAGTAGGTTTAAAGTTCTGAATATTGGTGGAGTGTGCTGCCGGTAGTGGGAATTTGTTATTCTGACTGCAGCCTTTTGTTGGGTAATTAATGGTCTGAGATGGTTTATTGTTGTTGAGCCCCATGCACAAATTCCATAGGTGAGATAAGGGTAAATAAGTGAGTGATATAGGGCCAAAAGAGCTGACTGTGGAACATAGTACCATATCTTCAATAGTATGCCTACGGTCTTGGAAATTTTCTTGGAAATTTGTTGTACATGTGTTTGAAATTTGAGTCTATTACCAAGGTGGATTCCTAAGAATTTTCCCTCTGTGAGCTTTGTGATAAACAGATCACCTATCATTATGTTAAGAGGGGTATCTGTAGCTCTGTTACCAAACTGAATGAAGTAGGTTTTGCCAATGTTGAGAGTAAGTTTGTTAGTCATCATCCAGGTAGATATTTTCTGTAATTCGGTATTCACAGTATTGGCTAGCATGACTGGGCTCGGGTGAGAGAAGACATATGTAGTGTCATCTGCAAATAGTGTGGGTTTGAGCAGTTGCAATGCATTTGGTAGGTCATTTATGTAAGCGAGAAAGAGAAGAGGGCCAAGGACACTTCCCTGTGGGACACCAACTGTAATTGGCTATGCAGAAGAGTTTGCTCCATTTGTGTACACATATTGGCTTCTGTTGCTGAGGTATTATACTTTAGGTAGTTGAGGGAGTGCCCTCTTATACCATAGTGCGACAAATTTATATGGAGCAAATCATGGTCAACTGTATCAAAAGCTTTACGTAAATAAATGAAGATCCCCAGTAGGGCTTCTTTTTTCTCTAGTGCAGTGTATATTTGTTCTAGCATGTGTGTAATAGCATCATTCGTATTTTTATTAGGCCTGAACCCAAACTGACAGGGGTTGAGTATGTTGTGGGAGATAGATTATGTTGTAGGAATAGATTCACTACGACAAGGCAACACGGCAAGGCTGGGCTTCCCCTTTCACACACTGCTAATATGAGTGTTACCATCCACAAATGTGTTTAACTCCATCATATCTCCACGAACCCTCCCAATACGAGTAAGAAGCCCCAAAGACAAAACAAGAATGACATAGCATCGAAAGCCAAATCTGACCCAAAGCTGTTGTACAGCCACATCAGGAGGAATACAACAGTCATGGACCAGGTAATCAGGCTGAGGAAGGAAGGGGGTGTGGTCACATAAATGACCACGAAGTATGTGAGGAGCTCAACAGGAGATTTGAAGAAGTGTTCACAAACGAGACAGAAGGGCCTCCAGAAAGGCAGAGAAGTGGGGTACACCATCAAATATTAGTTACAATACATACAACCGAGGAAGAAGTGAAGAGGCTGCACAGTGAGCTAAATACCTCAAAGGCGATGGGGCCAGATAACATCTCTCCATGGGTCCTGAGAGAGGGAGCAGAGGCACTATGTGTACCCCCTAACAACAATCTTCAACACATCTGTCTTTCATACTTCATACTGAAGTATGAAAGACAGCAAATGTAGTTCCAGTTTAAAAAGAAAGACAAACACGAAGTATTAAATTACAGACCACTGTCACTGACTTGTATAGTATGCAAGATCATAGAGAAGATTATCAGGAAAAGAGTGGTGGAACACCTAAAAAGGAATGAGCTTAAGGACAACCAACACGGTTTTAGGGATGGGAAATCCTCCATCACAAACCTACTGGAGTTATATGACAGGGTGATGGCAGTAAAACAAGAGAGAGAGGGGTGGGTAGACTGCTTTTTCTTGGATTGTAAGAAGGCGTTTGACACAGTTCCACATAAGAGATTAGTGCAAAAGCTGGAGGACCAGGCAGGGATAACATGGAAGGCACTACAATGGATCAGGGAATACTTGTCAGGAAGACAACAGCGAGTCATGGTACGTGGTGAGGTGTCACAGTGGGCGCCTGTAACGAGCGGGGTGCCACAGGGATCAGTCCTAGGACCGGTACTGTTTCTTGTATTTGTGAACATGACATAAGGAATAAACTCCGAAGTGTCCCTGTTTGCAGATGATGTGAAGTTGATGAGAAGAATTCAATCGAGCAAGGACCAGGCAGAACTACAGAGGGATCTGCACAGACTGCAGGATTGGTCCTGCAACTGGCTCCTGGAGTTCAACCCCACCTAGTGCAAAGTCATGAAGATTGGGGAAGTGCAAAGACGACCACAGATGGAGTACAGTCTAGGGGGCCAGAGACTACAAACCACAATCAAGGAAAAGGATCTAGGGGTGAGAATAACACCGGGCACATCTTAGGCTTACATCAACCAAATAACTGCGGTAGCATACGGGCAATTGGCTTACCTGAGAACAGCATTCGGACATCTTAATAAGGAGTCATTCAAGACCCTGTACAATTTGTACATTAGGCCTATATTGGAGTATGCAGCACCAGTTTGGAACCCTCACCTAGTCAAGCATGTAAGGAAACTAGAGGCAAAGGTTTGCAGCAAGACTAGTCCATGAGCTAAGGGGTATGTCCTATGAAGAGAGGTTAAGGGAAATCAACCTGACGACACTGGAAGACAGGAGAGATAGGGGGGATGTGATAGCGACATATAAAATACTGAGAGGAACAGACAAGGTGAACAGAGGCAGGATGTTCCAGAGATGGGACACAGCAACAAGGGGTCACAGCTGGAAGTTGAATACTCAGATGAATCACAGGGATGTCAGGAAGTTTTTCTTCAGTCACAGAGTTGTCAGAAGTGGAACAGTCTGAGAAGTGATATAGGGGAGGCAGGATCCATACATAGCTCTAAGAAGAGGTATGATAAAGCTCAAGGAGCAGGAAGAGCGACCCAGTAGCGGCCTGTGAAAAGGCGGAGCCAGGTGCTGAGACTTGACCCCTGCAACTACAACTCAGTACAGACAGAGGGTGGTAGGTAAGTCACATGAGCAACAGCTAGGCAACTTTATTCCGAAACGTTTCGCCTACACAGTAGGCTTCTTCAGTCGAATACAGAAAGTAGGCAAGAGCAGTAGAGATGTGAAGACGATGTAATCAGTCCATCACCCTTGAAATCGTAGATTTGAGGTTGTCAGTCCCTCAGCCTGGAAAAAGAGTTCTGTTCCATAGTCTGAAACAGTCTGACTGCTTCACACTATGATATTCACACACAGAGGGACAGACAAAGACGTTCAAAGAACAAGAGTCTGTGACTAGGGGAACAGTGAAATTAAATTAAACCACTTACAAAGGGAAGCCGAGTCTGCGAGTAAAGGAAAACCAGTGTCTACCCGTGGAGCTACCTCGCTTATTGTATTACACGGCTCACTCTACAATGGTTCCCATTCACTTGCTGCAGAATTTCGTAGCGGGCGGAATTGCAGCCATACGTTCCCTTCATACTGTTTTAAAACTCTATGGTGTGGTGTCTTTCATCATCACACGATTCTATATTGTATGATAAAGCCACTGGTTGGTGAACATTGTACGTAATAAAGATACCCAGTTGTTGCCCGTGTTTTGTTTCTCATCCTCTCCCGTCCTCAAGGAACCTCTTAAGGGATACTTTGGAATATAATCCTTGTTTTTTTAAGCATTACTGTAAATATTTATCAGATTTGTGGCTGATTATGGTCTATTGCTAATTTTATAAATTTTATCATTATTATTTTATTATCATTGGGAAGCTCTAAGCTTATTGGATTTGCAGCTCTTGGGGAATGTGAGGTAATGGGAAGGATATGACAGTTAAAATTTTATTACTGGGAAGTTTGTGTACACAATCCTCCACGACTGCTGCAGTGATGTTAGCAGTTGCTCTCTCGGAAATATTTCCTGTATGTTTTCTTATGTTTGCACCACCGTTGACTGCATTATAAATGCTTATTTCTCACAGTCTTGCAAAGGATCAAACTCTTATTCTATGTCTTATTAACAATAATGTAATAAGAGTAATACAAATCACCTTAGTGCATAAAATGCTTCTTATGATCGCGTCCAGCGTCAGTGAAATTTAACAAATAAACATTATCGGTCAAATTATCTCAGTGGATGATATTAATGGTTTAGACATCCGACAGGATGAAGACTGACACACAGGCGGTGCATCTGAATATGTTTATTATAAAGACTTCAAAATATTGCACAAATGTCTATTCCAAGACAATTTTCGTGTCCCAGTTGTCACATTGTCTTTCCAAGAGGATTTTACAACAACAGAACTTCACAGAAACAAAAGTATTCTCAAATATAAAGTTATATTTTAACTGCTGTTGTAATATATTAGTTAATTATACAGTAATATGTTTAGTTCGTTATCAAAATGTATATTATTAGTTTTTATAATGAATGTTTTCAGATTTCATATTTAAGCAAAACACTAAACCCGTGTGGGTCACTCAGCGCAAGGAGGAGGGGTCTTGATCCTCCGTCCGCTATATATATATGTCGTGCCGAATAGGTAAAACTTGCGATTTTGGCTTAAATAGCAACGCTCTTCTTGCCGAATAAGGCAAGTGAAAATTTGTGTATGTAATAATTTCGCAAAAATCATTCAGAACATAATGAAAAAAATATATTTCACTGTGGTTTGTTTATAATTAAATTACTGTAAACTTATCTAAAATATATTTAGTTGGATTAGGCTAAATTAAATTGAGCTTGTTATAATAAGGTTAGGTAGATTTTCGAATTTTTTTTGGTACAAAATTATTAATTTTTACATTAACATAAATGAAAAAATGTATCTTGAAAATTTTAGAAAGGACTTAATTTTAAATGAGTTCTTGCTGACTAGTTTTACTTATTCGGCACGATATATATATATATATATATATATATATATATATATATATATATATATATATATATACACATATATATATATATATATATATATATATATATATATATATATATATATATATATATATATATATATATATAATCAATACCAACATTGCTCTAGCCAAGGATTCGAACCCCTGTTGTACTGGCCTGCCTCATGGTAAGCGAGAACCACATGACGCTTTAAACCACAGGACCACCCAACCCTACAAGAATGGCGCAGCCAGCACACAGCTAGCTGTTGGGCCGCCATCCGAGGGAATACGGAGGTGTGGGAGCTTCTAAGCTAATTTCATTCTCATCCCTGTTTGGTGTACGAGCCTCACCAGCAGCATTTATATATTATTGTAACCACGAACGAGTGGTATTGATCAATAACAACACCGCACTAGCCAAGGATTCGAACCCATGTTGTACTGGCCTCGGATGGCGACCCAACAGCTAGCATTGCTGGCTGCGCCATTCTTTGTAGGGTTGGGTGGTCCTGTGGTTTAAAGCGTCATGTAGTTCTCGTTTACCATAAGGCAGGCCAGTACAACATGGGTTCGAATCCTTGGCTAGCGCAGTGTTGTTATTGATCAATACCACTCGTTCATGGTTACAATAATAATAATAATAATAATATATATATATATATAAGTCTACCCTAATTATCTACAAATAATTCTCGTCTGAAAACCCAAATTACGGTGAATGTAAGAAGCTACATATCTTTGAAGCCCTAAATCATTTACCGTTATGTTGTATTATCTACGATACGTCAACAATACACAAGCATCCATGCATTGAGTACATTAAGGTGAAGTCGTTTTTTATTACTAAACGTTAATGAAACATATTTATGAAACGAACTGAACATGCTACTGTACCTGTAGCAACGTGAAAGCTGTTGTATATTTTTTGAGAATAATATGTGAATATTTTCGCTGTCTGTTCACTTTTATAACGTGGAAATCCTCTTGTAAAGAGAGTAACTCGTGACAATAGGAACATGGAAACAACCCTGAAATAGTTTGAGCAACAATATTGTTTGTTTCAATTTTACAAGCGTCCGACACAATCAGGGAAGCGTTTTTTTAACACTGCGATGATTTCTAAAACTGTTGGGGCTCTGGTGGCCTGGTGGTTAACGCTCTCGCTTCACACGGCGAGGGCCTGGGTTCGATTCCCAGCCAGAGTAGAAACATTGGGCGTGTTTCTTTCCACCTGTTGTCTATGTTCCCCATCAGTAAAATGGGTACCTGGGTGTTAGTCGACTGGTGTGGGTCGCATCCTGGGACACTGACCTAAGGAGGCCTGGTCACAGACCGGGCCGCGGGGGCGTTGACCCCCGGAACTCTCTCCATGTAAACTCTCTCCATGTAAACTCTCCATGTAAACTCTCCATGTTACTGATTAAACGATTTACAGGAAGCGTTTGATCCCCTGACAGAACACTGAAAAACAAGCTACTCATATTTAATGCAGTCAACGCTTGTGTAAATACAAGAAAAAGTTGAGGCAATATTTCTGACAGAGCTGTGTACATATTATTATTATAATCAAAAAGAAGCGCTAAGCCACAAGGGCTATAGAGCAGCTGTGTACACAGTAGTCCCGGGAGTACATGTACTCGTAGAAGTAGCTGAGACAGAAGAGACTGTTCAGTCAGCACACGAAATATTTATTCGTTGAATAAAACTAGATCATCATGATTCGTACTATTTTGTGTTGCTACCCAAACTAGTTAGATATTTTTGGGAAAATTTGTGAAAAGTATGGTGTTTTAATTTTATTTCAAAATATCGTTATTTAAACAATAGTTGGGTAAATAATGCTTTGATATCTTTTTTTTTTTTTTTTTTTTTTTGTTAAATTAGAGCTTTTCACTGATCATGAATTTGTTGCCATTGTTTCTCTCCAACAGAACACCTCTTCATCCAAAACTAATAAAAAGCCCTATCTCTTTCCCAAGGGAAAAAAATACTGGAGACAGGCTCATACACATCTCTTGGTGTATAATTTTTCTACCGAGGGGAGTGAGGAGTTGAGATGTGAAGCAGTGTCGCTCTAGACCTGTGAGGGGATGGTTCACAATCGCTCGTTAGTAGGAATTATGACTGTATAAACACACTTTCAAATATATTTATAAACAAATTTTAAAGTTACTGCAAAAATCATTAGACTAAAAAGGCCTCTTATAATGTACCAATCTGTTTCATACTAGAAGTACATTTCAATTCCTCCATTACAGCTTGACTTCTCCAACAATTGTTTCTAGATTACAGATGGTAAACACAAAAATTTTCCTTTCCACTCAAACAACAAGCACGTCACTATTATTACAATTCTTTTTATTATTTTTATTGTGGTTAGACATTGAGGGAGATGACAAGAATGATGATGGGGAGATCTAGGACATAATACAGCAGTGAAAAGAAATGTGGGTAGACAGGAGAGAAATAATAAAGATTAAGCGTTATGTATACTTTTGGAGGCTTTAATGTGACGAGTATTACATCGATCAATTATTATTACTTATATTGTTACAAAATTGCCGAAGCATAATGGCTCAAAAAATGCTGCGATGCTGCGGGAAATTATCGGCAAAGGGAAGCTTGTGAAGAGTGAGCTTATGAGCTAACAAGGAAAGTTCAAATTGGCATAACCAGTCAGTTTAAGTCAAAAAGTCATAGTCTGCACTGAAGGTACAACTTTTCGAAGTGACAGCAGGCAAAGTAAGATCAATCTGGTGCCGAGAAAGAGAATTGGAAATAGATTTTAAATGTTATTTGCTAAATGCTGAAATAAATTAAATGGTGTTTGACCTTTAACAAGGGATGACAAGTTTCACAGAGAGATGCTGAGCGCCTCTCCATGTGATAGTCATTTGTGAGACGTGTGTGGCCAACGCTCAACCGACAGAGAATTGTATCCCAAACGCGATAACGATGATAGCGATAACGACCAAGAAGTTAACTGTAATTTGATCAGTGACAGTTTTTTTTCTAACTTGGACCAAGGACACTGCTATCAGTCCTTAATACTCCGAGACAGAACTGGAAAATATTCTGAAAATTGAGATTTCAAAGAGAGAAAGTGAGTGAGAGTTCTAAATCATGGAAAGTGCAGAAAGGTTTGCGAGTTCATTGCTCAGAGCACCAGATAACCAGGAACCCAGCAGATGTCTTTCTGCCAGCTGAAGAAACAACAAAGCCAAGGTTGAATGTCAAGGACAATGAGACATAATGAATCAAAGCTTCGAAGAGCTTCTGACGCACTGAATCAGAAACTACAGTAAAGGATTACAAGGAAAAGATGCAATGTAGATGATATCTGCAACTAGAGTCAGAAGCGGAGATTAAATAGACTGAATAAAGGAGGACGACGTTCAAAGTGTCACCTGTTCTAACGTCTGTGATTCTTTAGTTCACAGGGTCATGAAGATCCTGAGAGGGAACATGATTATGAGGACGGTCTTACAATGAAGGTCTTACAAAGGTCTTACAATGAAGGTCTTAGAATGAAGCTCTTACCATGAAAGTCTTACCATGAAAGGAACAATGAATCTACATACGGGCTTTCGAATGGAGGCGAACGAAAGGAACCCAGACAGAAATGCAATACTTTATACTGGATAATATCATGCTAGGAAAGAATAACTGTAATAATAAATGATAAAATATTTCTTTCTTTAACACAATTAGTTATTACAATGCATATAACATGTATGTTACTCTGAATAGATTAACATTTTGTGTACTTAAAAGCATTTTATTTAAAAAGTCCCATGTTATGCAAAGCAGACACATGATTACCATACTCAAGTTTTAATATAATCCAGGCTGTATAAAGGCAAACAATAACTCGTCACTCGTCTCCACAGGTAAAATGTGACTAAACTTTATGCAAATTCAGTTTGCATAGATTGCAGGACTAACACGCGCAACATACATGAGATCTGCAATAAAAAAAAATTTAATATTTAACAATATGGCAAATCGAGACAGACGAACCGGGGAGGAGTGTGAAGCCCAGGATGTAAGGGCGCCCACTGAATATGATTGAATTCGTCTTGAATATTGAGAACTTGAAGCCGAGGGATATGTAGCTCAGCTAGACGTACAGTCAATTGCATTATATAACCAGGAGAAGGATACTTATTAAATGTTTGTGCCAGCATAAACAATGGCAAAATCGTGTGTATATATAAAGAGGATCAAATTCCCCGAGGTATTATTGAGGTTGAACCATTAATAGCTATGAGAAACAAGGTTACGTTAGGTAAGGTTTGTCAGGAAACAGAACAAGTGCTTCCTAATGCTGGTCTTAGTCATATGATGACCCGCTACTGGAGCTGGCTTGTAGAATTCCTTTTTGATAAAACGTGGGAGTTGGCCTCGTAGGCCAACGGAATGGATCTGGGAAAAAGATGTCTTATCGCTGTACAGTGTCTTTAGCTTTTTCAAAGTAGAAAAATGCAGCCACCCCAAACCCACCTATTGCAAAGGTGCTATAGATGCAAGTATTGTATAACATGCCGAGCATGTGATATTACTTGTCGGAGTATAGCATCAACAGCAGAACGGCTCCTTCAGTATCCAGATGATTCTCCAAGTACTATGCTAGTCTCATATTAAATACACATTTTATAAATTTCCATATGGAATCGAAAAAAAAGCTATGGATCTATAGCGAGAGGGATTTTTTGTCCGACATAGCCAGTTTTTGGAAAGAAAGAACAGCAGCAGACTACCACTGCTGAGGCAACATTCCTCTAGAGTCTAGACCAAACACAGCTGAAGAGGCACAATAATGGGTCTAGTGCAGAAGAGTGTAAACGCCGACGCATGACAACATGTACAGTATATCATCAAGCTAAGATGACAAAAGCTGTTATTTTTATTTGAAGATTTAAATTGAAGAAATTCAGTAGACAGGTATGACTCGGAGAAGGTCCCGGGCCAAGTGATATCCTGCTCTTTACCACTTCAACTTCATCCGCAAATTCCCCATTAACAATGTAAAAGACTGGAGCAGATTTAGACGAGTACTTGCCTGTCGATTATTGCGTTTTTTCTATACTTCACTGTATACTGTGATGGCATTTAAATATTAAACATAACCATGTAACAACCCCCCTTCATGTGCTCTTGCTTATTTGAAATCTAAATAGTAGGCAGCGCACGTTTGAACTGGATGGCCCCTAGTATAATTTGGTGGACACCAGGAGACGAATTTATGAAAATTCTTACTTGAGGTTCGTGGGATAGCGACTCTAGTAGCCAGAAGAAGAAATATAAGGAAACCCAATATCTGATGATTGCTTAGCGCTAGGCAAACACACTGCTCAACCAGAGAATGAAGAGCGATGCAAGGCCAGCAGTGCCATCACTGAACGATCTGTTTGACCTCTATCCTTCAGCTAAGAATCGTGTTGCGGCATATACACAGGGAAGTGTTTTCTTTAGTCTCCGAATGCCATGGCCACCCTGAGTCAGCCGACGCTCAGCTAGCATGGCCACAACACAGAATCCCCTCCCCCCCCTATGTATGTAAAGGAACTGCCATCAGAGGCAACACAAGGTAACACCGACGACACATAGTCACTCTTGTATTCGATACTGAGCACCACAATGTAACAAAGCTGCAACATAGCTTCTGTTGTGTTAGATCCAGACCATCACATTGAAACAGCCTCCACGTAGGCTCTCCTAAGGGCTTTCCATGACTTCCTGATTAGTTTCTGCTCCTACATCTACATACTGTTTCATTACAAATAATATTAACTTATTTATGTAACCGTCAACACGATCCTTTTCTTCTGCCTGATTTCCAAGCAATTTTTTCTTAATTATATGCTCTTAATTTAAACTCTGAATGAATCCCTGCCAGGTACTAAGCTTCCTTCCTTCTTGTTGGTCCTGTCTTCCCTCAAAGCTCTTCCAGTTTTCCTAAGCGTGTTTCTCCGCTAGCATTCCACACTCCAGTGACTGAAATCGTATGAACAGGAACTTTTTTCCTGCGTTTTTATATATGTATATTTTTTTAGCACATCGTCCTTTCAGCTAGGAGCTGAAATGATGCAAAATGATGTGAAGTGACCTTTTATTAAGTTCTGTGAAATACTGAATCCCACTAAGAACTTAGTTATTTCCTAATAGTTACTTTTCTGTGTATTATTGTTCTTCTACCTAACTACACTCGTGCTTCCATTACGTACTTGAACATCAGAAAGCACGGGATGTCGGCTTCTGTGCCCTTCTAGGCTGCTCAGTGTCTAATGTAACCTTAGCTAATGTTATGCCTAGCTAGGCACGATATTAGCCAGGGAGAAGATCCCTCCTAGCCAGGCAAAATCTCATACTCATACTTTCCTTTCCATGTTTACTGAGGAAGCTGCGAAGTGCATCCTTTTTCTGTTCCACTTCCTTCCACTCGGAGTATCTTGCTTTCCAATCAGTTTTGTAGCGACTGAAGTTTCTTATTATCAACGGATACTCTCTTATATTTATCTCTGTGGGCGTCTAATATTTGTCATTTTCCTGTCATAATTTTCACTCACTTGGAAGAATGATATGCAGGACTTATTTCCGTCTTCGCTCCTAGTGTTTTTGTAGCAAATATACTTTACACCAAGAACAAAATAATTTAGTGCTACAAACTAAAATCTCAATTGGACCTAAGAAAAGAGAGATACTTCATTCCCCTATCTCACTGGTAAGTCTTTTCTCATTACTTTTTATCCTTATGGCAATATAGTGCTTAAAACATTTAATGTAATTAGTGCATGGTGATTATAATTATAATTAATGTACGTAGCTAAGCCATACCAGGGATGTGAGTCTGAGTATCACCAGCGGCAGTAATTAATATCTTGGGAATATTAAATCTGATATTATCAGCGGTGGTTTTGGTTTCCATAAATACTATCAGGTCCTGATTTCTGAACTGTATCTTTTAATTTTAGACAGACAAGCGTGTATTACCCTCAAACAAGAGAGACAAACTAACAGGCAGACGCCAGTTATTTCTCAAACGGGAATATACCTGCAGTCTAACCACAATCATACTCGTTCGAACCTGAAGCCATAATGAGAAAATTTGTGATGCTGTTTATATTTACAATGCATATTGCAAACTAGTTTTCTACTTTGACCTCTAGCTGACCTCTGCTTGACTCTCTTAACAATTTATTAAACAATGTATAGTATTATTATTACATCCATGGGGGAGCGCTAAACCAGTAGTGTTCTTATACCAGCTGGGAGAAGAGGAGACATTCAAGTTCTATCCAAGGAAGGGAAGGGCAGGTGGTTCAACTCCCTTAACTGGGGATGTACAGTAGATGATACTGCACCACATCTTACTGCAAACATTGCAGTAAAATGTCATTTTAGGAGTCCAGCATTGTAGGCAGGTGATGTGCTGGCTCACACAAGGCAAGTGATGTGCTAGCTCACACCAGGAAGGTGATGTGCTGGCTCACACCAGGCAGGTGATGTGCTGGTTCACACAAGGCAGGTGATGTGCTGGCTCACACAAGGCAGGTGATGTGCTGGCTCATACCAGGAAGGTGATGTGCTGGCTCACACCAGGTAGGTGATGTGCTGGCTCACACAAGGCAGGTGATGTGCTAGCTCACACCAGGAAGGTGATGTGCTGGCTCATACCAGGAAGGTGATGTGCTGGACCACACTAGGCAGGTTATGTGCTGGCTCACACCAGGCAGGTGATGTGCTGGCTCACACCAGGAAGGTGATGTGCTGGCTCACACCAGGAAGGTGATGTGCGGGCTCACACCAGAAAGGTGATGTGCTGGCTCACACCAGGAAGGTGATGTGCTGGCTCACACCAGGAAGGTGATGTGCTGGCTCACACCAGGAAGGTGATGTGCTGGCTCACACCAGGAAGGTGATGTGCTGGCTCACACCAGGAAGGTGATGTGCTGGCTCACACCAGGAAGGTGATGTGCTGGCTCACACCAGGAAGGTGATGTGCGGGCTCACGCCAGGACGGTGATGTGCCCAGGAAGGTGATGTGCTGGCTCACACCAGGAAGGTGATGTGCTGGCTCACACCAGGAAGGTGATGTGCTGGCTCACACCAGGAAGGTGATGTGCTGGCTCACACCAGGAAGGTGATGTGCTGGCTCACACCAGGAAGGTGATGTGCTGGCTCACACCAGGAAGGTGATGTGCTGGCTCACACCAGGAAGGTGATGTGCTGGCTCACACCAGGAAGGTGATGTGCTGGCTCACACCAGGAAGGTGATGTGCTGGCTCACACCAGGAAGGTGATGTGCTGGGTCACACCAGGAAGGTGATGTGCTGGCTCACACCAGGAAGGTGATGTGCTGGGTCACACCAGGAAGGTGATGTGCTGGCTCACACCAGGAAGGTGATGTGCTGGGTCACACCAGGAAGGTGATGTGCTGGCTCACACCAGGAAGGTGATGTGCTGGGTCACACCAGGCAGCACTTGTGAAAGAATAATGAGAGTTAATTACATTTCAAGGTGGTGGAGGTTGCAGTAACTCAAACTAACACCTGTCCCCAAGGAGAAAGAGAACTGCAGTTAGCCTACTGACCTAGGCAACAAAAGAAAGGAAGCAAAGGGAAAGTCAGAAGGCTGTAAAGGCAAAGCAAATAGCGAGGACAGATCAAGAGGACAGAAGAGGAGACAGACGTCAGGTCAAGTCACGAATGTTCTGATGATTTGAACATTTAACAGTGTTCTGAAAAAGAACAGGCATCTACAGAAGCAAAGCCAGGACTAAGATTCCTGGCTTGAAAGTTGTATATAAGGGTTAATTCAAGTAGACGGTGCCTTTGAAGGCTAGAAGAAGGGTAGATGGTTTTTGGATTGTCAGTGTCAGCGTCTCACACACCCATATAGGCATGTCTCCCGACCAGCGAACCAGGCGCTAAGGGTATAAGGAGTAGAGGCACCCCATCCCCCTTGTTATGCTAGTACCTTGGTTCAGCCAGAAGGAAGCCCGCCAAAGTTGTGAAGCGATGTGGTACATTCGTGAATCATCCTTGGCAGACTTGCCTTCAAGTCTGGTCGCTACGGTTCTCACCATGTCTCTTTGTTTGCAATTGCCATATATACATAGGCTGTATATATTGTAACTGCTTGATAACTATTTGGTGAAGGAAATACAAATGCTTATTCTGCTGTCTTTTTGCTCGTTCCTAAGTGGTTATCTTGCTAGAGCCAGGTGTGCAGGCCAGTAAAATACATCTGTGTTCGTAATAGTGGACAAGAAAAATACATCTTTTGTGCTCTAAGTCTCTCAGATAGGGAAGAGCAGTTTCATCAAAGTATTGGACAAGAGAAGCAGGAAATGCAGTAGTCACCAAAAACATGTCTCATACCTAGAGAACGGAGGGCAAAGATCAGGAGATTTCACAGAAAGTGAGTTTCACAGATGTGAGGACAGGGAGGAAGAAAGAAGCAAAAAAACTTTTCTTGACAGGAGTATGGTAAACAGATAATGATTGTACGTCCCACTGCGCAAAGGATTGCGATAAACAACAGAAAAGCTTGCAACAGACCGATGAACCTTAACATCAAGGAAGCAGAAGGTCAGATTCCCATTCTGCTTCTTAACTTGATAGGAACAAGATTGTTAATAGGATCAACAAAATGTTAAGAGAGACTAGAGTCATGTACCCAAAGAACAAGAACTAATGAAGGAATGAGAACATGAAGTACATCGAAAATTTGAAAAAATAAATTCAAAATTAAAATGCAAAACTGAGGGACTGATTACCTGGATATTTCATCTCTTGAAGGAGCCTGTTGCGGAGGCGAAACGTTCCGGAAATAAAGATAACTAAGCGTTACAACGAGAATTATTCATCAGTTGTCCTAAGTGTGTGAGGTACTACGATAAAACAAAAAACAACTCAAGTCTCTGGTTGTGAAAATTTTTTATATATTACCAAATCTATGGTAGTGATGAAAACCACAAAAAAAAAATGAAAGCCAAAATTTGAAGGGATGAGTTGAGGTTGGCAAGTGATGAGTGGGCAGAGTTTATGTTGTCACACGTGCGTATGTAAAATAACTGAGAGGGATGGCGGCCTTGTTAATGACTTCCCACTTGATCCGAGTGATTAACAGGTTTGCGTGAGCTCGTTGCTGACCAAAATACACTGTAGCCACTATCCCTCCGCCATATTGTGCTACCCCCTCGGCTATTTTATGTAACTATTGCTCGGTACTGACGGCCCCCTTCAAAGCAGGAGAAATATCAGAGCTGGAACAAATACAGAGATCGTTTACGGTTCACATTGAGCCAGTAAAGCACCTAAATTACTGGGAACGCCTTCAAATCTTGAGTAAGTACTCATTGGAGAGGAGGAGAGAGAGGTACATGATAATATATACCTGGAAAGTACTCGAGGGCTTGGTCCCAAATCTGCACACTACCATAACATACTAGGGTGAGAGATATGGGAGGAAGTGTAAAATAAACCCAGTGAGGAGCAGGGGTGCGGTGGGGACAATAAGGGAACACTGTATCAACATCCGGGGTCCCAGACTATTCAACATCTTACCAGAAGATATTAGAAACACGGCTGGAACAAGTGTAGAAGCCTTCAAGAGGAAACTGGACAAGTATCTTCACCAGGTGCCAGATCAACCAGGCTGTGATGGATATGTGGGGCAGTGGGCCTCCAGCAGCAGCAGCCTGGTTGACCAGGCAAGTACCAGACGAGCCTGGCCCATGGCCGGGATCCGAAAGTAGCAAAACTCTCGATACTTTTCAAAGATATGTCAAACGTATAACTATCCTGCCACTCCGTTCAAGGTGAGGGGTTCTTGATCCAAACAACTGGTTCTGGCGTCTCTTACTTGGATCGAACAAATGCCATTACATAGCTCATGTGGGTTTAACGCTTCTCCCTGATTTAAAAAAAAAAAGCAAAATTAATATGTCACTGAATTACAAATCTATCCTGCCACTGTATTAAACATTTCCGCTATCTAGCCGCAATATTCTGACACTATATAACGCCACTCTCCTGCTATTATATTACCATTAACCAGCCACTACATAAACCAGTCACTACATTAACCAGCCACTGCAATATCCAGCCACTACATAAACCAGTCACTACATTAACCAGCCACTACATTATCCAGCCACTACATTATCCAGCCACTACATTAACCAGCCACTACATTAACCAGCAGCTACATTAACCAGCCACTACATTAACCAGTCACTACATTAACCAGCCACTACATTATCCAGCCACTACATTAACCAGTCACTACATTAACCAGCCACTACATTAACCAGTCACTACATTAACCAGTCACTACATTAACCAGTCACTACATTAACCAGCCACTACATTAACCAGTCACTACATTAACCAGCCGCTACATTAACCAGCCACTACATTATCCAGCCACTACATTAACCAGTCACTACATTAACCAGCAGCTACATTAACCAGCCACTACATTATCCAGCCACTACATTAACCAGCAGCTACATTAACCAGCCACTACATTAACCAGTCACTACATTAACCAGTCACTACATTAACCAGCCACTACATTAACCAGTCACTACATTAACCAGCCGCTACATTAACCAGCCACTACATTATCCAGCCACTACATTAACCAGCCACTACATTAACCAGTCACTACATTAACCAGCCACTACATTAACCAGCCACTACATTAACCAGCCACTACATTAACCAGTCACTACATTAACCAGCCACTACATTAACCAGCCACTATATTAACCAGTCACTACATTAACCAGTCACTACATTAACCAGCCTCTACATTAACCAGCCACTACATTATCCAGCCACTACATTAACCAGCCACTACATTAACCAGTCACTACACTAACCAGCCACTACATTAACCAGCCACTACATTAACCAGCCACTACATTAACCAGTCACTACATTAACCAGCCACTACATTAACCAGCCACTACATTAACCAGTCACTACATTAACCAGTCACTACATTAACCAGCCTCTACATTAACCAGCCACTACATTATCCAGCCACTACATTAACCAGCCACTACATTAACCAGTCACTACATTAACCAGTCACTACATTAACCAGCCACTACATTAACCAGCCACTACATTAACCAGTCATTACATTAACCAGCCTCTACATTAACCAGCCACTACATTATCCAGCCACTACATTAACCAGCCACTACATTAACCAGCCACTACATTAACCAGTCATTACATTAACCAGCCACTACATTATCCAGCCACTACATTAACCAGCCACTACATTAACCAGCCACTACATTAACCAGTCACTACATTAACCAGTCACTACATTAACCAGCCACTACATTAACCAGCCACTACATTAACCAGCCACTACATTAACCAGCCTCTACATTAACCAGCCACTACATTATCCAGCCACTACATTAACCAGTCACTACATTAACCAGTCACTACATTAACCAGCCACTACATTAACCAGCCACTACATTAACCAGCCACTACATTAACCAGCCTCTACATTAACCAGCCTCTACATTAACCAGCCTCTACATTAACCAGCCTCTACATTAACCAGCCTCTACATTAACCAGCCTCTACATTAACCAGCCTCTACATTAATCAGCCACTACATAAACCAGCTGCTACAGTAAGCTACTATTCTGCCACTCGCCTCCAAATTACATCAGCCTCTCACCTGAGTGCTCCTTCACTCTCCAGTTGAGAAGGTAACACAATATCACGTTTCTTTATCCTCGTTCTCTCTCGACGTGTTTATTTGGACCGATCTCTCAACGGAACTCTTTAAATAAGATTACTTTTTAAGTGACGCGCAAGGAGTGGTTGATTCTCGGTCCTCCGTCCGCTAATGACGGCCAGTCTCTTGTCAATTAGGCTGTTAGTGACAACTAACCATATTACAAATGCCGTAAAACGTATCCAATAAACTGGTTTAGATGTGTTGTCCTGAAGAGGTGTGTTCTTGTGCCTGACAAGGCGAGGATGTGCTCTGTTGCCTGCGGAAGTGATGTTCTGTCTCCAGAATCTAAGATGTGCTCTTGTACTTACATTAATATATTCAAGGAGGAAGCACTTAACCCATAAACGTCATATAATGCCTCGGGGAATGGAAGGTTTGATTCGAGGAACTGGAGCATTGGTCCAGTTTCATAGATCAAGAGCTGCTCACCAACATCAAGGAGCCTTCTTTGGGGAGTCTTGTACTTGTAGAGGCAGGAGTGTGTTCTTGTGCACGGTGAGGCGAATATAAGTACATAAGAACATAAGAAAGAAGGAACACTGCAACAGGCTTACTGACCCATGCAGAACAGGTCCATGTCTCCCCCCCCCCGGATTAGACCAATCCCCCGGATTAGCCAAATGACCCACCCAGTCTGGTCACCTCCACTCAAGGATGGAGCACGGCACCAGACCCAGCAGCACAAGCTAGTCAGGTCCAACTCACACCCACCCACACCCACTCATGTATTTATCTAACCTATTTTTAAAACTACACAACGTTTTAGCCTGAATAACTGTACTCGGGAGTTTGTTCCACTCATCCACAACTCTATTACCAAACCAGTGCTTTCCTATATCTTCCTGAATCTGAATTTTTCCAACTTAAAACCATTGCTACGAGTCCTGTCTTGGCTGGAAATTTTCAGCACGCTATTTACATCCCCTTTATTTATTCCTATTTTCCATTTATACACCTCGATCATATCCCCCCTAATTCTACGCCTTTCGAGAGAGTGCAGATTCAGGGTCCTCAGTCTATCCTCATGGGGAAGATTTCTGATACATGGGATCATCTTTGTCATCCTCCTCTGTACGTTTTCCAGAGCATTTATATTCATTCTGTAATACGGTGACCAGAACTGAGCAGCATACTCTAAATGAGGCCTAATCAAGGATATATAGAGTTAAAGAACAACCTGAGGACTTCTATTAGCTTTATTGCGAACACTAATGCAGTGTTGTCTTGGTTTTAGATTACTGCTAACCAGAACTCCTAAATCCTTTTCGCAATCAGTAGTATTAAGATCTACATTATTTAGTTTATATGTCGCATGGTTATTTAACTGTCCAACATTTAGAACTTTGCATTTGTCAATATTAAACTGCATCTGCCACTTCTCCGACCATTGCATCAGTATATTCAAATCATCCTGGAGTGCTCTAATGTCCTCATTAGAATGAATTGGACGGCCTATTTTGGTGTCATCAGCAAATTTGCTTATGTCGCTGTTTATGCCCTCATCTATGTCGTTTATGTAAATTGTGAACGACAACGGGCCGAACACTGACCCCTGAGGAACACCGCTTGTGACGTGCCCCCTTTCTGATTTCTCCCCATTTATGCAAACTCTCTGCTGTCTATTTGTCAGCCATGCCTCTACCCAGGAAAAAATTTCTCCTATTCCGTGTGCCTTAAGTTTCCTCAATAGCCTCTGGTGTGGAACTCTATCGAAAGCCTTACTGAAGTCCATATACACAATATCATATTCAATACCATGATCTACCTCCTCAAACACCTTAGTGAAAAATGTTAGTATATTCGTAAGACAGGAACGTCCCTTTGTAAAACAGTGTTGAGATTCATTAATCAATCTGTGCCTGTCAAGATGCTTCGGCAATTATTGATTCCATAAATTTTCCCACTATGGAGGTAAGGCTTATTAGTCCATAGTTCGAAGCCAAGGACCTGTCACCTGCCTTGTAAATAGGTATTACATTTGCCATTTTCCACTTATCAGGCACTATGCCAGTTTGTAGTGATATGTTAAAAAGATTAGCCAAAGGTATGCTAAGTTCCTCTTTACATTCCTTTAACACCCTTGCAAACAGTTCATCAGGGTCTGGGGATTTGTTAGGTTTTAGTTTCTCTATTTGTCTGAGGACCATGTCACTAGTTATCGCAATCGTACATAGTTTATCATCCTGTTCTACATAATCTATTATTTAAGGAATATCGCTAGTATTTTCCTGGGTGAAAACTGTGAGGAAGTAGGTATTTAGAATTTCACACATATCCTTATCACTGTCAGTGATCTGACCAGAGTTACTCTTAAGTGGGACAATCTCGTCCCTAATCTTACTTCTGTATACCTGAAAGAATCCTTTTGGTTGGTCTTTGAATCCCTTGCGACCTTAGCTTCATAATCCCTTTTTGCTTTTCTTATTCATTTCTTTATTTCTCTCTTTAATTGAATATATTGATTTCTTAACTGCCCATCCCCTCTTTTGATACGCTTATATATGCCTCTCTTTTGACCAATGAGATGTTTTAATCTATTGTTCATCCATTTGGGATCATTTTTTGTTGGATCTTATTTTCCTACTCGGAACAAAAGTTGTCTGCGCAGCTAGAACTATGCTCTGAAAAACGTCATATTGGCAACCAAGATCCCCTACCTGACCCATAGTTAGGACATCCCAATTTAGCCCACCCAGGTAATTTTTAAGTCCCATGAAGTCGGCCAAGCGAAAATCTGGGACAGAGACTTGATTGCAGCTATCTGGGTAATTCCATGATATATTGAAACTAAGTGATTTGTGATCACTTTCTCCAAGCTCATCATTAACCTTAAGATTATTAATTAGTGAATCTTTGTTGGCAAGAACCAAGTCAAGCCGATTGTTTCTTCTAGTTGGTTCTGTCACAACCTGTTCTAAAAAGCAATCCTGAACTGTATCAAGAAAGTCACTACACTCAAGATTTCTTGTCATATTGTTCCAATCAATTTGTCTAAAGTTAAAATCTCCCATTATCACAACATTTTCATATCTAGATGCCTTATGAATTTCGTCCCATAACAGCTTACTGCCCTCCCTATCAAGGTTTGGGGGTCTATAAATCACACCCAAAATTAATTTGTCACGTCCCTCGAGAAACTGTAGCCAAACAGATTCTGTGTTCGATGTTTCTAATCTTATATCATGTCTAAGACAACAATTTAAATTTTCTCTGACATACATCGTCACACCACCACCCTTCCTGTTGACCCTCTCAGTGTGGAATAGTTTATAGCCCTGTATGTTGCATTCAGAAAGCCTTTCTCTATCTTTCAGGTTGAACCAGGTCTCTGTTATACCAATAATATCTATATTACCTACACTTGCAAGTAATCTTAGTAATTTCTTAGACTCCTACTGTTTGTATAGTAAACCTTAAGGGAGCTAGTCACTCGTTGCCCTCTACTCTCTCTCTTTGTTGATCAATTGATTTGCCATTACTAGTAACTTTATTTTGAATATTGTCTTTTAAACATATCCCTGAGGTATCCCTGTAATAACTGCTGTTTTTAACCCTAATGCTGCAGCCTGATTGTTTCCCCACAAACACCCATACCTCTATAATCTATCAGTTTAAATTCCTAAACAAATCATCAATTACCCTCTCAGATGAATTGGCTAATGCAACCACTCCATCCCCAGAGAGATGAACCCCATCCCTTGCATACATATCACGTTTGCCCAAGAATAGGGCCCAGTTATCAATGAATGGGATTGCAAGTTCCTTGCAGTACCTGTCTAGCCAGCGATTTATACCAATTGTCCTAGACATCCATTCATTGCCCACTCTCTTTCTAGGCAAGATGCTACATATGACTGGGATCCCTCCTTTAGACCTAACTACTTCTATGGCTAACCTGTACTTATCCAGCAGCTCCTCTCTCCTGCCCTTCCCAATGTCATTACCCCCAGCACTAAGACAGATAATGGGCTTGTTCCCATTACCTGCCATAATATTATCCAACCTGCTGACTGTCACCAACACCAGCTCCAGGAAGGCACACTCTCTGTATGACCTTTCTGTCTCTGTTACAAAATGCACGGTCCATATATCTTACCTGAGAATCGCCTACTATTAAAATATTCTTACCTTAATTAGCAGGGGAATCAGTGGTACTTTCAACCTCACTAACCACTGAAGTAAACTCGTCTTGGAGAACAGAGAATCGATTTCCTACCTTCACATCTTCTCTATTAACTCTCATCTTCCTTCTTCCTGAACTGTGAACCACTTGCAACTTAAAGCGGCTGCCACTATCACTCTCAGTAGTAGTAACCAGTGTACCAGTAGATGACTCGCTACCAACCGTCTCTGCGTGAATCACTGTCTGTATTCATTGTGCTGACCACAGCAGTATTTCAAACACCCCCTCACATATGGGTACTGGGGTTAGTCAGTCTTACGAGAGTGAGCAAGGAGGCAGGTCATGGCTGTTTGGGCGCTCCACACACTATCCGTAATTATACGTACTACCAGCCTACGTGAGTATTTCTTTACCCTATCCACGTGTTCGAACCCCACATGATATCACTGCTGGTGACCATTCCTTCCTTACCAGCTAAATCCTTCTCACACTCGCTTCCAAACTCATCTATGCGAAGCTTCGGCCTCCTATTTTCCTCCTAAAGTAGAATCTCCTTCTTCAACACTTGAACCTGAGATTCTAAAACACTACAACAAGCCATGGTGCTTGGTAACAGCCCACGCTAACACCCAAGAGCTTAGGCAGGTATGACCGTAGGTGACCACTGACCTCAGCGTACTGTACGCTGTACTTGGTGAGGCGAGGTGTTCTTGTGCATGGTGAGGCGAAGATGTATACTAGTACTTGATGAGGCGAGGTGCTTTTGTGCATGGTGAGGCGATGTGTTCTTATGCCTGGTGAAGCGAGGATGTACACTAGTACTTGGTGAGGCGAGGTGTTCTTGTGTTTGGTGAGGCGAGGATGTACGCTAGTACTTGGAGAGGCGAGGTGTTCTTGTGCCTGGTGAAGCGAGGATGTACACTAGTACTTGGTGAGGCAAAGTGTTCTTGTGCATGGTGAGGTGAAGAGTTCTTGTGCCTGGTGAAGTGAGGTGATCTTGTGCCTGGTGAGGTGAGGTGTTCTTGTGCCTGGTGAAGCGAGGTGTTCTTGTGCCTGGTGAAGCGAGGTGTTCTTGTGCCTGGTGAAGCGAGGATGTACTCTAGTACTTGGTGAGGCGAGGAGGTGTTCTTGTGCCTGGTGAGGCGAGGAGGTGTTCTTATGCCTGGTGAAGCAAGGATGTACACTAGCACTTGGTGAGTTGAGGTGTTCCTGTGCCTGGTGAGGTGAGGAGGTATTCTTGTGGCTGGTGAATCGAGGATGCACTCTAGTACCCGGTGAGGCGAGGATGTACTCTAGTACCTGGTGAGGCGAAGATCTACTCTAGTACCTGGTGAGGCAGGGTACATAAATCAATAGTTACGTCTTCAAGAGGAAGCTGGACAGATGCCAAAAGTCAGTACCCTATCAGACGGTTTGTGGTTCGTACGTTGGATTGCGTGCTGCCAGCGGTAACAGCTTGGTTGATCAGGCCCTGGTCCACCAAGAGGCGTCGGGTAGACCCCAGGTAGAGCTCTTAAAAATATGGGTATTTAAAATTTTATCTCCAACGTTGCTAAAATATTATCCAACGTCATTTACAATTTTGTGCTGATATGATGCTTTCTTGGATGTAACTCAGTGTTAGCGCCTTTAGATTTCAACCGAAGGTCCTCGGTTCAGTCCTGGAGTAGAAACACTTGGGCAGTTCTTGGTACGCATGTTGCGGGTGGATTCGTGGGATAGAGGGGACAGAGGCTTGGCTTGGCTTTGCAATGAGCTGAGGTAGGATAACAAAGAGTTGTCTGTAAATTCAAGAGAGTAATAAAAATCGTAGTCTTGTAAAAAGGATTTTTAATAATACAACCTATAGATATACAGCATGGGTCTAACGAGTTGTATTACTAATGCGACGATGTAAGTCAGTGAGATAACTTTAACTGCAATTTCCAGCAGATAGATGGGCAATGCCATTGCTTACATTCCATCTGATGAAATTTTAGTTTTGGATAAACTTGAATATATACAGCTGTCCACCAAACTGGCGACACAAATCGAGATTTTGATACGTTTGTCCAGAGCGTTTTGCAACATTCTGAGAGGAACAGTTTTTTAGTTTATTATGCACCCCACACCCACCCTGTGGGCAGAATAAGCGTTGACACCTCCTCCAATCCCACCGGCGCATTCTACCACACCAACATTCGTATTTAAGCCACAACCACCCAAACATTAGCGTCCACGCCCACTACAACCCGCATGCCCATGGCCAACCCCACACCCACGTCCACTCCGATGCCCTTATCCCAATTTACCCTATGTAATCCAATTAAAGAGCTTGTTACTGCGCTGAGTTTTCTATGGGAGTTGGGAACATTCTCGTTCTTCTCTCTTACAGCGTTGAAGTCCTGACTGTGACTTCATTTACGGTGACATTTGTTATAAGAAACCGACATGAAGAGACAAATGCAATAAAATACAATACATTATGCAGTCTTCATTGCGTGTACGTGACACAAAAACAATGGAAATCAAACAGTTGCAGACATTTGTCTCAAACGAGTTTAGGACAAAGACACAAGTGACTCATCTAGCTTTTATTATGTATTCTGATAAGGCAACTTCTTAAAGGCTTTAAACCGAATGTGCTGATCTATTTTAGGATATTGGTGTCTCAGAAAACAGAAGTAGGCCTCCTAAGTGTGGCTTCAAATATGAGAACTTTCAGTTATAGGTTATACTAGGATATAAACTAGGCTACTAGTTTATATATGATAACTTATGAATACCTAACTCCATACATCCTCCTTCCTAACTCCATACATCCTCCTTCCTAACTCCATACATCATCCCTCCTAACGCCATACATCTTCTCTACTAACTCCATAATCCTCCCTTCTAACGCCACTCTCCCTTCTAACGCCACTCTCCCTCCTAACGCCATACATCCTTCCTCTTAATCCACTGCACCCTCTCTCTTAACTCACTCTATATAAAGTTCAAATGGCTCATATCTTGTTAACTATTTACAAATTCACGAAGCAATATAACGTTTTGTGGTTCATCAACATTTTTCCAACCGCAGCATACTTCTCAATGACAGTCTGTACCGCAGCATACTTCTCAATGACAGTCTGTACCGCAGCATACTTCTCAATGACAGTCTGTACCGCAGCATACTTCTCAGTGACAATCTGTATCACATACCCCTACATACTACTCTTGCTATACATTATGGGGTATTTTTAATTACCGTATTTTCCAGCATAAAAGAAACGCTTCCTTTTCTCCTAGAAAAAAAAAAGTCTTGGAAAATCAGCCTGCGCCTTATATGCTCAAGGTCAGGGTCAAGGGTAGGCTTTGGGTTAAACTTTAGCAGTTGTTTACTAACGTTACGTTGCAACTGCTTGGAAACTCCGTGCCAGTCAGCAGCAATCATTATAAACGAGCATCTAATTGTAAGAGCTTTTTATTACCATGCATAATAATATGCAAACAGCTTCAACAGTTTTAAATAATCGTAAATTATCATGATCATTAGCCCTCGAATATGATTACTGATTTTCCGTTGTGTTACTTCTGTTCCTCTCTCTGACACATTCTACTGTTGGTTGAACAGTTATTCAAGTGTTCCATTTTCAGATTACGAACACCATATTATAATGGAGTCAAAGAAAAGGCATTCGTATACAGTCGATTATAAACTACAGGTTGTCAAATTTGTAAAGGAACATGGGAACCGAGCTGCAGCAAGGCATTCTGGGCCACCCCCAAACAGAAAATGGTACGTGACTGTCGAAAGAGGAGGAACTTTAGCAGCAAGCAAGAAAATCAAAACACAACCAACGCATGGCGAAAGCAAAATGTATGGAACTTGAAAACGAGATGAAGACTTAGTTTTTAGATTAGAGGAGCCATGGTTTTGAAGTGAGAAGTAAATATTTCATTTTTGAAGCTAAAGTGAGAGCAGCTGCTAGAGGGTATAATGATTTTTCTGGTGCTACGGGTTTCTGCTATAGATTCAAGAACAAGAAAGGATTAGACATGAGAACAAAAACAAAAATAGGACAAAAATATGCGCGTGGAGGATGAGAACAAAATTCCCGAGCTCCATTTAAATGTTACAAACGCCAGAAAAGAAACAAATTTTGAAATGGGACGGATTGTAAATATGGATGAAGTTCCAATGACGCTTGATGTACCCTCTATTAAGATTATTGATTCTAAAACTGCTATTAAAAACACAACTAGCTGTAATACCTGGAGCATTAATAGGTCAATTGCAACCCCTGGATGTGTCGATGAATAAGCCTTTTAAGGGGTATTTGTGCGAAGAATGGAACAAATGGATGACGCTCCCACAGCATGAGCTAACATTGTGTCGCATAAAGAGGCCTACACTAGCTCATTTTGCCAGTTGGTCAAAAATGCTTGGAATACATATTTGAACGTTCATTTAAGTGTGGCATTTGCACTGCCCTTGATAATGACCTTTTATACGAGGAAAGAGAGACGAAATGCGTGGATGAGGACGACAAAGACTAGATAGTGGAAAGAAAAGTGTCTTTTTCTAGAATATGCCTGCCAAAATTGGGGTATATGTTCGTGCGTCTTATATGCCAGGAAATACAGTATTTATAAAATGCCATATGGTTTACCCACCATCCTGGACAGGCAAAATAATTTCTCCTGTCCTGGGAAGGATATACGTGAGTATAGCACAAGTGGTCACTTCCCGTACTGAGTATACTCTTTCACCTCAAGTTCTGTTGGAGAGCCAATACATTCTCAACACCCATAGGGTTAAAACTGGTGATAAAGAAGTGATTCCTGTGTATTTACTATAAATTCAGCACGGCAGCTGCTAATACCAAGATGAAGTGCGGACAGTATTCACAAGAATATTTAAAAATTGGATTCGTAACTTCCTCTTCCAGTGAAAAAATGCGTGTGGGGCTATTACGTGAATAGACTTTTAGTAATGCTGTCATGAAACCTTCGAAGTTGGAAGACCACCTTAAAAATAATATAGACCCTGATTATTTTATGGCAATAAAAAAAACACTAAATTTAAAGCCAAATTAACATAGCATCATCATATATTATCTCCTTCACTGTAGCAAAGAAAGGAAAATCACATACAACTTGTGAGATCATAATTCCAACAGAGGTGATTCAAACTGCTCTGATAGAAAAACTAAACCTATCCTAACAGTAACAATGCAGTTTAACGACCAACTGATAAGATGGCCGATGATGTTGAAAAAAAAACACTTGCTGCTGAGCGTCAGTGCTTCAAGTTCTCTCTTCGCCTCGATATGACGTATTACAGTAGAAGTGCTATTTATTAAATAATTTTCATATAACAAATGTTTGGAGGTCGATGAACAATCTAAAACTTCATGAATAGCTATGAGCTGAAGAGTTTGGGGACCCCTGAGTTATCGAGTCAGAATCAAAACTTTCTTCATGTACAGTGTGAGAACAGATTGTTGGTTGATATTTTCTTCGTATTAAAATGTTCTTCAAAGTATATTTTTTTGTCTTTTATCATTTTTTCTTCTAAATTAAGTAGTAATGCACTTTTATATATCCAATGGAAGCGCTAAATCTGTAAGAGTCACAGTGTGGCTGGGAATGAAACGGTCGTCACCGGCCTCAAGGTATTCCATTCTACTATCGATTGACACCATGCCCAGCTCTTCTAGGGCAGGGTAGGTGCCTGAGCCAGAGCATGCAGCTCACAAGACTGTCATTCCTATTAGCGCCCCTGGGGCGGGGATGGCAGACCAGAGAGGCCTAGCTTCTCCCTACGAGCCCAATGAGGGCGGGGAATGTGGCTAGGCCTGGGGATAGTTGGTCCCAACGATGAGGAGCTACTTGTACCTCCTACCATGGCAGACATTAATCTGAGATACTCCCGAGAAAGGGAGCCAAGGCCGGGCTACCACTTGGAAAAGGCCCGGGCCGGGGGTGTACCGGCGAATCAAGAAGAAGAAGAAGAAGAAGGTATTCAACTTCCTTTCAACTAACGGCTATCTACTGTTTACATATCCGACACAGTTTTCATGCTTTCCTGCTACTGGCACAAGTCTTCACTAAACTGGGTTCTCAGCTTTTTATTAAAATTTTCCATAAATCTCTTCCTGTTTCTCATAACCTGGTCACTCCGTTTAACCTCATTTCTTTGCCTCCTGAATTGCCTTGTTTACTAACCTCATTCAACAAAATTTTCTGTGCACTTCTCTTCCTCTTCGGTCTGGCTGCTACAGCTTCCACATGAGGTTTTCCTCGTGTCATTTACATTTCTGCACTCTTGCTTTAGACAAGGTCTTAACTAGACTTTACTGATGTTCTAAACAACTTTTGATATATTACTAAATTTTTCTCCTTTCCCAAAGTTACACTTAACCTACATTCATGTATTTTTTTTTTTTCAAAATTACTTTGCCACTATGCCGAGGCAAGTATACCCAGATAGCGGGTTTGTCTTGAACTTAACAGACAGAGGATCGAGCTTTCACCACCCCTTTCGAGGAAGAGGTATAGTTACCAGATTTAGGAAGTCCCAAAGTCTAGAAAATACATTGACTTTGCTCATCATTACATGTCTTTTCTTATAGGTTCAGAAACCCTTGGCTCTTGTAAAAAGAGCGAATCCACATTTTTTTAACGAATTATGAAAAAGATTCACCAGGACAACCAAAGTTCTCAGTATAGGAAGTTATCTGTTCCAGCGTCTCGGTGTTGTAGTTCAGAGGAGTAATACCACTTGTCCTGGGTATACGTCCCCAGCATAGAGGAGCTAGATCAAGTGTTGAAAATTTACTTATTATCAAGCTCTCCTGTGTATTTTTTTATGAAAATTGGGTTGGGCAAATGTTTTGTTAGTGGGATGGATTGTAAAGGACCTGCTGCGGTGTTCCTCCTTTCTTATGTTTTTATGTTCTTATATTTTGTATTTTACAATAATCTTACCTTGTACCATCACTGTGTCCATTGAACATGTCTGCCATTAGGCATGATGGGGTGCTAGAAGTACAATTCACTGTATTCTAACAGCTTAAAGAAGAAATCAGTATTTTTTTTCCTACTGCGTATTTTATTTACTTCTCCAAGGCTGTGGGTCCCCAGACCTGCCCTTAGAGGCAGGTCTGGGGACCCACAGAATATATTATAAAGTAGAATGTATTATAAAGTAAGGTTGGCTGGTTGGTTAATGGGGTTTTAAGCATATCGGCTACACAAAGGTCATTAAGGCTTCACGCTATCCTGTTCATTACCAGACAAAAATATTTTAGTCCCGAAAAAAGAGATTAAAGTAAACTCTCAGCATATGAGAGTAGTTTAAGATATTGATTCAGTCTTTTTTTTTTTTTTTTTTTTTTTACACAGGGTTTGACAAGGTTAAGGATCCCTAGCTTTATTGACAGCTATTTACAGGTTAAGGATTCCTAACTTTATTGGCAAGCTAAGAGCTGTTACCTACATCAGCTCATTTGAAAGCATTTTTATTGTTATGAGACATACAAGTAGGGAACAGGATGAAGTTGGAGCCATCTGTGGGCCAGCATTTTCTCTCCCTCTCTCTCTCTCTCTCTCTCTCACACAGTCAGCTGGTGTTTCTAAATTTAGCTTGTGTATGTCCTAAATTGCAACTTAAATTTAGGAAATTTGGATATTTGTTTCCATATGACTTGTAAATGGCTCTTCTGCTTCCATTCAAATCTTCAATACTTAACTACATTACTTATAACGCACTCTTTGCTATTTCAATAGAGTGCATTAAACTCTTTGCTATCTCAATAGAGTGCATTAAGGTCCAGGGAAATGAGGTTATGCAATACAGGGATACCTTCCTCGGATCGCTCAGCCACTGACATATATTAAGTTGGCAACGGAGATCGTTAGTATCAAGAGATAAAAATTCATTTGAATATAACACTCATCTAAGTTCAGTATAGCGGTGTATGCACAGCATGTATTTAAGAAATAGTTATGTATTTAGGTATCAGTGAACCACATTCTTCCTCATGACATTAACAATCTACTGCTCATGACATTAACAATTACTGCTACGTTCGTGTACCAAACCTGAATTCCCTCTCATTTCCAATCTGTTACAATCCATACTGGCGTTAGCTGGTTCTAGGTCCTTCTGTCACAAAAAAAAGTCCACTTCGTTGCTATGTTTAAATGTTCGCTGCACTTTTACACTTTTCGCTGCACTTTTCTTATCTTGCCTTTCCTGTCCCCCTCAGGAGAGGTTCCTCGGTGCCAGCGAGATCTTCATCCAGAGAAATGAACCTGAACTCCGCATCCTTGATCGAACTGGATTACTTCTCATTCTCTCGGGAGTTGTGTCATTATGACACTGAAAAGTTTATGAATTTCTTTTTCCATATCGAAGGTTATAATGAAAAGTAACGTGTCTGTCTCATGATTACCAAGAAGATCCAGACAAAGCCAAATTCTGCTGAATTATCCACATGGTTTTAGCGTTCTAAATAAACAAACACAGAATATCCTGGTCTAGCTAATTTGCATCTTCTGCAAGTCGTATTTTTCTGGCTTAACTACATCTCGCAGTTTTATTTTGTTTCAGATGTCTAATTTTCGTTTTCATTAAAATGGTTTTCATTAAAATGGTTATGGGTTTACGATTCAAGGACTTAGGGTGCTACCATTCCCTTTCTTCCATTTTCTCAGACGATGTATGACATTGGATGAGGTTACAATAATGTGTGTTCAATGAGAGCTTGGAGGGCTGTGGGATGACAATTTAGGGTCACAGGTGGCGACAATAACATAAAAATATCAGAGAAGTGATCTGTGTAAAATTCGCCTGTTACCTATGTGGCTGAATAGTAACAGCATTAGCCCTGGTAAATGTAAGGACCACAGCTCGGGTCCAAGTATGCTCCTGTTTATTCAGTGACTACAGTATATATATATATATATATATATATATATATATATATATATATATATATATATATATATATATATATATATATATATAGATGGGGTCCACCTTTGGTGTAAATTGTGGGACCCATAGCCTCGGAGAAGTGGATAAAAAGGCTTCAAGGAAGAATATATATATAAATATATATATAAATATATATATATATATATATATATATATATATATATATATATATATATATATATATATATATATATATATATGTCGTGCCTAATAGGTAAAACTGGTCAATTAGCAAGAACTCGTTTAAAATTAAGTCCTTTCAAAAATTTTCTCATGTACGTTTAAAGATATATTTTTTTCATTAATGTTAATGTAAAAATTTATACATTTTTACCAAAAGAATCTTAGAAAACTTACCTAACCTTATTATAACAAGTGCAATTTATTGTAGCCTAATCCAACTTAATATAATTTAGATACGTTTACAATAATTTAATACTAAACAAACACAATGAAATATATTTTTTTTCGTTAGGTACAGAATTATTTTTGCCAAATTAATATATATATATATATATATATATATATATATATATATATATATATATATATATATATATATATATATATATATATCAACAAGGCCGTCTCCCACCGAGGCAGGGTGACCCAAAAAGAAAGAAAATCCCCAAAAAGAAAATACTTTCATCATTCAACACTTTCACCTCACCCACACATAATCACTGTTTTTGCAGAGGTGCTCAGAACACAGCAGTTTAGAAGCATATACGTATAAAGATACACAACATATCCCTCCAAACTGCTAATATCCCGAACCCCTCCTTTAGAGTGCAGGCATTCTACTTCCCATTTCCAGGACTCAAGTCCGGCTATATAAAAATAACCGGTTTCCCTGAATCCCTTCACTAAATATTACCCTGCTCACACTCCAACAGATCGTCAGGTCCCAAATACCATTCGTCTCCATTCACTATCAAACACGCTCATGCACGCCTGCTGGAAGTCCAAGCCCCTCGCCCACAAAACCTCCCTTACCCCTTCCTTCCAACCTTTTCGAGGACAACCCCTACCCCGCCTTTCTTCTCCTACAGATTTAAATGCTCTCCATGTCATTCTACTTTGATCCATTCTCTCTGAATGACCAAACCACCTCAACAACCCCTCTTCAGCCCTCTGACTAATACTTTTATTAACTCCACACCTTCTCCTAATTTCCACACTCCGAATTTTATGCATAATATTTACACCCTTAGAGGGGACGTCTCCACTGCCTCCACCTGCCTCCTGGCTGCTGCATTCACAACCCAAGCTTCACACCCATATAACAGTGTTGGTACTACTATACTTTCATACATTCCCTTCTTTGCCTCCATAGATAACGTTTTTTGACTCCACATATACCTCAGCGCACCACTCACCTTTTTTCCCTCATCAATTCTATGATTAACCTCATCCTTCATAAATCCATCCGCCGACACGTCAACTCCCAGGTATCTGAAAACATTCACTTCTTCCATACTCCTCCTCCCCAATTTGATATCCAATTTTTCTTTATCTAAATCATTTGATACCCTCATCACCTTACTCTTTTCTATGTTCACTTTCAACTTTCTACCTTTACACACACTCCCAAACTTTCCACTAACCTTTGCAATTTCTCTTTAGAATCTTCCATAAGCACAGTATCATCAGCAAAAAGTAACTGTCAATTCCCATTTTGTATTTTATTCCCCATAATTTACTCCCACCCCTCTCCCGAACACCCTAGCATTTATTTCTTTTACAGCCCCATCTATAAATATATTAAACAACCATGGTGACATTACACATCCCTGTCTAAGACCTACTTTTACCGGGAAGTAGGCTCCCTCTCTTCTACACACCCTAAACTGAGCCTCACTATCCTCATAAAAACTCTTTACAGCATTTAGTAACTTACCACCTATTCCATATACTTATATATATATATATATATATATATATATATATATATATATATATATATATATATATATATATATATATATATAATCTCATTCTGAATTTAACGAAAAAAAAATAATTTATTGTGTTTGTTTATTAAATTATTGTAAACTTATACAAAATATATTTAGTTGAATTAGGATAAATTAAATTGCGTTTGTTATAATAAGGTTAGGTAAGTTTTCTAAGGTTCTTTTGGTGCAAAATTATTATTTTTTACATTAACATATATGAAAAAATATATCTTTAAACGTAAAAGAGAAAATTTTAGAGAGGACTTAATTTTGAACGAGTTCTTGCTAAGTGACCAGTTTTACATATTAGGCACGACATATCAAAATGATATTTGCGAAATTAATGCATACACAAATTTTTGCTTGCCTTATTCGGCAAGAGCGTTGCTATTTAAGCCAAAATCACAAATTTTACCTATTCGGCAAAACATACATTATATATATATATATATATATATATATATATATATATATATATATATATATATATATATATATATATATATATATATATTTGCATGCGCAAACTTCTAAACACTTTCCTTATTTCTCACATTATCAAGGAATAGAGGAACTGTAAAAATAATAGAACAGCTGAAAGCTTGTAAGACCTCAAGATCTGACAAATTTTATTAATTAAAAAAGGATATAATTTGTATAATCCTAAACCAATAATCATCTTAAAATCAAAACTATTTTTCATGAAGCATAATTCAATGATGTCAGTCATAGACCTTCTTGATACAGCTTTCTCCGCCCTTGGAAAATCTATTGGATGGTTAAAATCTCTCACATGTATGAACAAAGCATTAGACTCTTGTCTAAGTTTCCTATCTGAAGAACTCGTTAATAAGAATTACTATTGCCAGCATCTACAGTCACTGAGTTTATTGAGCTTCGTATTGTTGTCGCAAAGTTTGTGATTAATGACCAGTTTTTCACTCGGAAATTTGGTGGGGTAATGGGAAATCTCTCGCCTGTCCTTAGCAAATTGTACATAAAGTATTTTGAATAAAAATTGCTTAACAAAATCCTTCCCATTAGGCTAAATTAAATTGCGCTTATTATAATAAGGTTAAGTAAGTTTTCTAAAGTGTTTTTGGTACAAAATTATTAAATTTTACATTAACATAAATGAAAAAATATATCTCTGAACGTATAAGAGAAAATGTTAGAAAGAACTTAATTTTAAATGAGTTCTTGCTAACTGACCATCTGATTCCACATTGTACAACATAATAGCGATGAAATAGCGAGAGACGTCTATAACCCAAACATGAATTGGTACAATATATTATGCGATCAAGAGGCAAATAGATCAATTAATGTGACCGAGAGTAGCTATTACTTTCCAGCGAATTACAGCTCCAACACCAGTCATCAACATTTTACCTGGAGTTTACCTGGAGAGAGTTCCGGGGGTCAACGCCCCCGCGGCCCGGTCTGTGACCAGAGCAGGTCTTTACTACAGCATTGATGTAATGTTTAATGTGAGACGGGTGAAAAATTTAGTAACAATAGCCATAAATATTCATTCAAATTTTTATATCCAAAACAAACAGAAAATATGTTTACCTGGAGAGAGTTCCGGGGGTCAACGCCCCCGCGGCCCGGTCTGTGACCAGGCCTCCTGGTGGATGTGCCAAGTCAATGGGGACTTTTAGATAAAAACAATAAGAAAATGTCTAGAAAATTTACAATGAAAATTCTACATACTGATTGGAATAATTTTCCCAAAAAAAAGTAAGAAATGGCAGCGACAAAACTGTCCGGGATAACAACACTAATAAAGAACTTAAATTGCAAAAATATAACTTGAATTTATATAATAATTTTTATAAATAATTACTGTGTACTATATGTAATTCTTTAACTACGTCTGATGTAAGGAAAAAAAGAGAAACTAATTCAGATCATTTATCTATTACGTCGTTACAATGTCGTTACAATGCAGTAATCAACACAATGTTCACCGTCTTACTGAAACTGATATACTTCATTACCACACTAGGACACCCAGCCTGTCTGATGCAGAACGCAAAAAATATTTTTATTACGCAAGTAGATATATTTCCATCTATTTATATAAAAATGTCTGATTTCAGCACAGTTTTTACGGTATAAAACGACATGTACAAAACGACAGTTACTGTCCTGCTAACTCAGTATTCTACGAATAAAAATTCACAATATTTGGCTGGAGGGAGTATGTGTGTTTAGATATGTGGGAGTGAACTTGTCGGTTGATGGTTCTATGACGACGTCAACCGTAAAACTAATGAAGGAAAAAAGGTGGGTGGTGCAATGAGGCATTTGGGAGGCAAAGAACTTTATCCATGAAGACAAAATGGGGAATGTACCAGAGACTGGTGTGGATTTGAATCTTGGGTTTTCCATCATGTTTGAGGGAAATATATGGTGTGAATATTATGAAGAAAATTCAGAATTTGGAAATAATGAGGTGTGGAGTAACCGAACGTATTAATCATAGGACGGAGGGGGGAAGGGGTAAGGGGGCTGCAATAGTCTGGACATTCAGAGAGGATTGAGAAAAAGACAGTAACTAGAAGGGTATATATATCTGGGGTGGAGACAAGGAGGGGTGTCGTTATAAGAAAGGTTGAAAGGTGGGGGTATGTGCGGGTTATTTGTGTACTGTTCCGATCACGGTATTGTTCCTTTTCGTTATTTATGTATAGAAGGTTTTGAGTGTTAAGGGTCGGGACATCCAAGAGGCTTGTGGGAGTGTGTTAGAGAAGAGTGGAGGCAAGTGTTTTTTTTTTTTTTATATGGTTCAGCGTTCTGGTAGAGTTGAGAGTAAGGTAACATTTATGAGGAGATTCATAGAAACCAGTTAGTCAAACTTGAGTTTTAGGAACAGAAATTACAATGCCTCCACTTTGAAGGAGGGAATGAAATTATACTGATCGGAGGATCATATGAACTGTGATGTCGGTTCCCTTTTGGCAAGACAGTGATTGAATGAGTAACAGTGAAATTTTTATTTGATGGGTCACTCAACCTCGGTGGCAGATGGTAGCTTAAAGAAATACCTTGGATGGAACATTTCACAAATAACTCTCAATCTGGAGAGGAAACTTTAGACGCTGGCTTGGCCCATCTATTCACTACTTAAAAATGTTCAATGAGGGACCAAAACGTTGTCTGAAGTTTGCTCTCCAAAATATGAGCAACTTTGTAGGAAGTGCAATATTCCCAAATGAAAAGCAGAGGTGCCGTGAGAACACTAAGAGATAACACAATAAGTGTCAAGGGCCCAAGACTGCTTAATGGCCTTCCAGCATACAAAAGGGAATTACCGATAAAGCCCTACCTGTCTTCAGGAGGAAGCTGGACAGATACTTAAAGTCAATACCTGACCAGCCGGGCTGTGGTTTGTACTCGCCTAGTTGAGGTTGCAGGGGTAGAGTCCGAGCTCCTGGCCCCGCCTCTTCACTGGTCGCTACTAGGTCACTCTCCCTGAACCGTGAGCTTTATCACACCTCTGCTTAAAGCTATGTATGGATCCTGCCTCCACTACATCGCTTCCCAAACTATTCCACTTCCTGACTACTCTGTGGCTGAAGAAATGCTTCCTAACATCCCTGTGATTCATCTGTGTCTTCAACTTCCAACTGTGTCCCCTTGTTACTGTGTCCAATCTCTGGAGCATCCTGTCTTTGTCCACCTTGTCAATTCCTCTCAGTATTTTGTATGTCGTTATCATGTCCCCTCTATCTCTCCTGTCCTGCAGTGTCATCAGGTTGATTTCCCTTAACCTCTCCTTATAGGACATACCTCTTAGCTCTGGGACTAGTCTTGTTGCAAACCTTTGCACTTTCTCTAGTTTCTTTACGTGCTTGGCTAGGTGTGGGTTCCAAACTGGTGCCGCATACTCCAATATGGGCCTAACGTACACGGTGTACAGGGTCCTGAACGATTCCTTATTAAGATGTCGGAATGCTGTTCTGAGGTTTGCTAGGCTCCCATATGCTGCAGCCGTTATTTGGTTGATGTGCGCTTCAGGAGATGTGCCTGGTGTTATATTCACCCCAAGATCTTTTTCCTTGAGTGAGGTTTGTAGTGTCTGGCCCCCTAGACTGTACTCCGTCTGCGGTCTTCTTTGCCCTTCCCCAATCTTCATGACTTTGCACTTGGTGGGATTGAACTCCAGTAGCCAACTGCTGGGCCAGGTCTGCAGCCTGTCCGGATCCCTTCGTAGTTCTGCCTGGTCTTCGATCGAGTGAATTCTTCTCATCAACTTCACGTCAGCTGCAAACAGGGACACCTCGGAGTCTATTCCTTCCGTCATGTCGTTCACAAATACCAGAAAGCACTGGTCCTAGGACTGACCCCTGTGGGACCCCGCTGGTCACAGGTGCCCACTCTGACACCTCGCCACGTACCATGACTCGCTTCTGTCTTCCTGACAAGTATTCCCTGATCCATTGTAGTGCCTTCCCTGTTATCCCTGCTTGGTCCTCCAGTTTTTGCACTAATCTCTTGTGTGGAACTGTGTCAAACGCCTTCTTGCAGTCCAAGAATATGCAATCCACCCACCCCTCTCTCTCTTGTCTTACTGCTGTGTGGTGGCTTGCGTACGGTCGGCAGTAAGAGCCTGGTTGATCAATTCCTGATCCACAGGGAATCCTGGTCATGGACCAGGCCGCGGGGGCGTTGACCCCCGGAACACCCTCCAAGTAGACAGCAGGTAGGTAGCTGACATACAATATTGCCTAATTATAAACATACAAAGAATGTTGACTGTAAAAACTTGGAGTCAGAAAGAATAGACATAAAACTGTTTACTAAAATAGTTTTAACCAAGGTTAACGCCACTAAAAATGTGCAATTACGGGATTAATCCCATTAGGGCTTCTGTTTTAAACTGTGTGTCAACACTGAAGTATTTTGCGTAAAAGCCAGAATCCACACACAGCTCACAAATTAAAACTTTCCAAACATTCACTTTCCGAAAATGTATTATATTTACTCCACGCCATCCATTATCATTGACAAGTACAGCAGTTTTTTTTCAGTTTTTAATAGTATGTTTTCCAATTTTCATGATGTACCTAAAGTATTGGAAATGTAAGCACTTAAGCAGTATAATGTGATCCTTTAATGACAACGTTTCGCCCACACAGTGGGATTTATCAAGTCACAAACATATCTGTTTGTGACTTGATAAATCCCACTGTGTGGGCGAAACGTTGTCAATAAAGGATCACATTATACTTCTTAAGTGTTTATATTTCCATTGTGTCTGTATTTTATACCATTATTTCCACCCGAAATAATATTGATTTCTTAAGAACTAAAATAAATTATCAAGTATCTGTTGGTTTGAGTCTTAGTCATTATGAGCTCCAAGCAGGGAGAGACTGACCTTGCTAGGAGCAGGTAGAGACTTTGACCTTGCTAGGAGCAGGTAGAGACTTTGACCTTGCTAGGGGCAGGTAGAGACTTTGACCTTGCTAGAGGTAGGTAGAGACTTTGACCTTGCTAAGAGAAGGTAGAGACTTTGACCTTGGTAGGGGCAGGTAGAGACTTTGACCTTGCTAAGGGTAGGTAGAGACTTTGACCTTGCTAGGAGTAGGTAGAGACTTTGACCTTGCTAGGAGTAGGTAGAGACTTTGACCTTGCTAAGAGCAGGTAGAGACTTTGACCTTGCTAGGGGCAGGTAGAGACTTTGACCTTGCTAGGAGCAGGTAGAGACTTTGACCTTGCTAGGGGCAGGTAGAGACTTTGACCTTGCTAGGGGCAGGTAGAGACTTTGACCTTGCTAAGAGAAGGTAGAGACTTTGACCTTGGTAGGGGCAGGTAGAGACTTTGACCTTGCTAAGGGTAGGTAGAGACTTTGACCTTGCTAGGAGTAGGTAGAGACTTTGACCTTGCTAGGGGTATGTAGAGACTTTGACCTTGCTAGGAGCAGGTAGAGACTTTGACCTTGCTAGGGGCAGGTAGAGACTTTGACCTTGCTAGGAGCAGGTAGAGACTTTGACCTTGCTAGGGGCAGGTAGAGACTTTGACCTTGCTAGAGGTAGGTAGAGACTTTGACCTTGCTAAGAGAAGGTAGAGACTTTGACCTTGGTAGGGGCAGGTAGAGACTTTGACCTTGCTAGGGGTAGGTAGAGACTTTGACCTTGCTAGGGGCAGGTAGAGACTTTGACCTTGCTAGGGGTATGTAGAGACTTTGACCTTGCTAGGAGCAGGTAGAGACTTTGACCTTGCTAGGGGCAGGTAGAGACTTTGACCTTGCTAGGGGCAGGTAGAGACTTTGACCTTGCTAGGGGCAGGTAGAGACTTTGACCTTGCTAGGGGTAGGTAGAGACTTTGACCTTGCTAGGAGCAGGTAGAGACTTTGACCTTGCTAGGGGCAGGTAGAGACTTTGACCTTGCTAGGGGTAGGTAGAGACTTTGACCTTGCTAGGAGTAGGTAGAGACTTTGACCTTGCTAAGAGCAGGTAGAGACTTTGACCTTGCTAGGGGTATGTAGAGACTTTGACCTTACTAGGGGCAGGTAGAGACTTTGAAATTGCTAGGAGCAGGTAGAGACTTTGACCTTGCTAGGGGTAGGTAGAGACTTTGACCTTGCTAGGGGCAGGTAGAGACTTTGACCTTGCTAGGAGCAGGTACAGACTTTGACCATGATAGGAGCAGGTAGACACTTTCACTTTGTTAGGAGCTGGTAGAGACTTTGACCTTGCTAGGAGCAGGTACAGACATTCACCTTGCTAGGAGCAGATACAGACATTCACCTTGCTAGGAGCAGGTACAGACATTCACCTTGCTAGGAGCAGGTACAGACATTCACCTTGCTAGGAGCAGGTACAGACATTCACCTTGCTAGGAGCAGGTACAGACATTCACCTTGCTAGGAACTGGTAGAGACTTTGACCATGCTAGGAGCAGGTAGAGACTTTCATCTTGCTAGGAGCAGGTTGAGACTTCGACCTTGCTAGGAGCAGGTAGAGACTTTCACTTTGCTAGGAGCAAGTTGAGATATTCGCCTCCCAGGAAGCAAGTACTGAAGGAATATTCTCCTTCCCAGAAGCAGTCATCTCTCGCAGCAGAAAAAGAAAGAACTTTTCCCTTGCAGCAGATAAAGAAAGTACTTCTCCCTTGCAGCAGATAAAGAAAGTACTTCTCTCTTGCAGCAGATAAAGAAAGTACTTCTCCCTTGCAGCAGATAAAGAAAGTACTTCTCTCTTGCAGCTGATAAAGAAAGTACTTCTCTCTTGCAGCAGATAAAGAAAGTACTTCTCCCTTTCTGCTGATAAAGAAAGTACTTCTCTCTTGCAGCAGATAAAGAAAGTACTTCTCCCTTGCAGCTGATAAAGAAAGTACTTCTCCCTTGCAGCTGATAAAGAAAGTACTTCTCTCTTGCAGCTGATAAAGTACTTCTCCCTTGCAGCTGATAAAGAAAGTACTTCTCCCTTGCAGCTGATAAAGTACTTCTCCCTTGCAGCTGATAAAGAAAGTACTTATCTCTTGCAGCTGATAAAGAAAGTACTTCTCCCTTGCAGCTGATAAAGAAAGTACTTCTCCCTTGCAGCTGATAAAGAAAGTACTTCGCTCTTGCAGCTGATAAAGTACTTCTCCCTTGCAGCTGATAAAGAAAGTACTTCTCCCTTGCAGCTGATAAAGAAAATACTTCTCCCTTGCAGCTGATAAAGAAAGTACTTCTCCCTTGCAGCAGATAAAGAAAGTACTTTTACCTTGCAGCAGATAAAGAAAGTACTTCTCCCTTGCAGCAGATAAAGAAAGTACTTCTCCCTTGCAGCAGATAAAGAAAGTACTTCTCTCTTGCAGCTGATAAAGAAAGTACTTCTCTCTTGCAGCAGATAAAGAAAGTACTTCTCCCTTGCTGCTGATAAAGTACTTCTCCCTTGCAGCTGATAAAGAAAGTACTTCTCCCTTGCAGCTGATAAAGAAAGTACTTCTCTCTTGCAGCTGATAAAGTACTTCTCCCTTGCAGCTGATAAAGAAAGTACTTCTCCCTTGCAGCTGATAAAGTACTTCTCCCTTGCAGCTGATAAAGAAAGTACTTCTCTCTTGCAGCTGATAAAGAAAGTACTTCTCTCTTGCAGCAGATAAAGAAAGTACTTCTCTCTTGCAGCTGATAAAGTACTTCTCCCTTGCAGCTGATAAAGAAAGTACTTCTCCCTTGCAGCTGATAAAGAAAGTACTTCTCTCTTGCAGCTGATAAAGTACTTCTCCCTTGCAGCTGATAAAGAAAGTACTTCTCCCTTGCAGCTGATAAAGTACTTCTCCCTTGCAGCTGATAAAGAAAGTACTTCTCCCTTGCAGCAGATTAAGAAAGTACTTCTCCCTTGCTGCTGATAAAGAAAGTACTTCTCCCTTGCAGCTGATAAAGAAAGTACTTCTCCCTTGCAGCTGATAAAGAAAGTACTTCTCCCTTGCAGCTGATAAAGAAAGTACTTCTCCCTTGCAGCTGATAAAGAAAGTACTTCTCCCTTGCTGCTGATAAAGAAAGTACCCTTCACTAGCAGCATGTACGATGACATTACTGTCTGGCAGAATGTAGTACGGTACTCCTAGTAGCATGTAGTATGATACTCCTAGCAGTATGTAGGATGGTACTCCTGCTTGGCAACATGTTGGATGGTACTCCTGCTTGGCAGTATTTCGGTTGGTACTCCTGCCTGTCATCATGTAATTGGCACCCCTGCTTGGCAGCATGTTGGTTGGTACTCCTGCTTAACAGCATGTAGGATGGTACTCCTGCCTGGCGGCATGTAGGATGGTACTCCTGCCAGTCAACATGTAGGATTGTACTCCTGCCAGTCAACATGTAGGATGGTACTCCTGCCTGACAGCACGTAGGATGGTACTCCTGCTGGGTAAAATGTAGGATGGTACTCCTGCTTTGCAGCATGTTGGATGGTACGCCTGCCTGGCAACATGTAAGATGGTACTAATGCTTGGCAGCATGTTGGTTGGTACTCCAGCTTAGTAGCATGTACGATGGTACTCCTGCCTGGTAGCATGTAGGATGGTACCCCTGCCTGGCAGCATGTAGGATGGTACTCCTGCCTGGCAGCATGTAGGATGGTACTCCTTCCTGGCAGCATGTAGGATGGTACTCCTTCCTGGCAGCATGCAAGATGGTACTTCTGCCTGGTAGCATGTAGGATGGTACTTTTCCCTATTAGCATGTAAAATGGTACTCCTGCCTAGCAGCATGTAGGATGGTACTCCTCCATAGCAGCATTTAGGATGGTACTCCTCCCTAGCAGCATGCAGGATGGTACTCCTGCCAAGCAGCATGTAGGATGCTGCTACTCCATAGCAGCATGCAGGATGGTACTCCGGCCTAGCAGCATGTAGGATGCTACTCCTGCCTAGCAGCTTGTAGGATGGTACTCCGGCCTAGCAGCATGTAGGAAGGTATTCCTCCCTAGCAGCATGTAGGATGGTACTCCTCCCTAGCAGCATGTAGGATGGTACTCCTCCCTAGCAGCATGTAGGATGGTACTCCTCTCTAGCAGCATGTAGGATGGTACTCCTCCCTAGCAGCATGTAGAATGGTTCTCCTCCCTAGCAGCATGTAGGATGGTACTCCTCCCTAGCAGCATGCAGGATGGTAATCCTGCCAAGCAGCATGTAGGATGGTAATCCTGCCAAGTAGCATGTAGGATGGTACTCCTCCCTACCAGCATGTAGGATGGTACTCCTCCCTACCAGCATGTAGGATGGTACTCCTCCCTACCAGCATGTAGGATGGTACTCCTCCCTACCTGCATGTAGGATGGTACTCCTCCCTACCAGCATGTAGGATGGTACTCCTCCCTAGCAGCATGTAGGATGGTACTCCTCCATAGCAGCATGCAGGATGGTACTCCTCCATAGCAGCATGCAGGATGGTACTCCTACCTAGCAGCTTGTAGGATGTTACTCCTCCATAGCAGCATGCAGGATGGTACTCCTGCTAAGCAGCATGTAGGATGCTACTCCTGCCTAGCAGCTTGTAGGATGATACTCCTGCCTAGCAGCATGTAGGATGGTATCCCTCTCTAGCAGCATGTAGGATGGTACTCCTCCATAGCAGCATGTAGGATGGTACTCCTCCATAGCAGCATGTAGGGTGGTTCTCCTCCCTAGCAGCATGTAGGATGGTTCTCCTCCCTAGCAGCATGTAGGATGGTACTCCTACCTAGCAGCATGCAGGATGGTACTCCTACCTAGCAGCATGCAGGATGGTACTCCTGCCAAGCAGCATGTAGGATGGTAATCCTCCCTACCAGCATGTAGGATAGTACTCCTGCCAATCAGCATGTAGGATGGTACTCCTCCCTAGCAGCATGTAGGATTATACTCCTCCCTAGCAATATACACAGACTTTGCAAAAGCATTTGACAAATGCGATCATGGCATAATAGCCCATAAAATACGTGCTAAAGGAATAACTGGGAAAGTGGGGAGATGGATCTTCAACTTCCTAACAAATCGAACACAAAGAGTAGTGGTCAACAGAGTTAAATCGGAGGCTGCCATAGTGAAGAGCTCTGTTCCACAAGGCACAGTACTCGCCCCCATCTTATTCCTTATCCTTATATCAGACATAAACAGAAATATACACCACAGCACCGTATCTTCCTTTGCGGATGATACTAGGATCTGCATGAGGCTGTCATCTGCTGAGGACGCGGTTAACCTCCAAGAAGATATAAACAAAGTTTTCCAGTGGGCAACGGTAAACAATATGATGTTCAATGAGGACAAATTCCAACTACTCCGTTATGGAAAACTGGAGGAGATAATAACTAGAACAGAGTATACTACTGACTCCGGCCATACAATAGAGCGGAAAAATAATGTAAGGGACCTGGGAGTAGTAATGTCTGAGGATCTCACTTTCAAGGATCACAACAGTGCCACGATCGCACGTGCAAAGAAAATTATAGGATGGATAATGAGAACTTTCAAAACGAGAGATGCCAAGCCCATGATGATTCTTTTCAAATCACTTGTTCTCTCTAGGCTGGAATACTGCTGTACATTAACATCTCCATTCAAAGCAGGTGAAATCGCAGACCTAGAGAGTGTACAGAGATCCTTTACTGCACGTATAAGTTCTGTCAAGCACCTTAACTACTGGGAACGCTTGGAAGCACTTGACTTGTACTCGTTGGAACGCAGGAGGGAGAGATATATCATAATCTACACTTGGAAAATCTTGGAAGGAATGGTCCCAAATCTGCACACAGAAATCACTCCCTACGAAAGTAAAAGACTGGGCAGGTGATGCAAAATGCCCCCAATAAAAAGTAGGGGCGCCATTGGTACACTAAGAGAAAACACCATAAGTGTCCGGGGCCCAAAACTGTTCAACAGCCTCCCATCAAGCATTAGGGGAATTTCCAATAAACCCCTGGCTGCCTTCAAGAGAGAGCTGGACAGATACCTAAAGTCAGTGCCGGATCAGCCGGGCTGTGGCTCGTACGTTGGACTGCGTGCGGCCAGCAGTAACAGCCTAGTTGATCAGGCCCTGATCCATCGGGAGGCCTGGTCATGGACCGGGCCGCGGGGGCGTTGATCCCCGGAATAACCTCCAGGTAACCTCCAGGTAGCAGCATGTAGGATGGTTCTCCTCCCTAGCAGCATGTAGGATGGTTCTCCTCCCTAGCAGCATGTAGGATGGTTCTCCTCCCTAGCAGCATGCAGGATGGTACTCCTCCCTTGCAGCATGCAGGATGGTACTCCTGCCAAGTAGCATGTAGGATGGTACTCCTCCCTACCAGCATGTAGGATAGTACTCCTGTCTAGCAGCATGTAGGATAGTACTCCTCCCTACCAGCATGTAGGATAGTACTCCTGCCAATCAGCATGCAAGATGGTACTCCTGCCAAGCAGCATGTAGGACGGTACTCTTCCCTAGTAGCATGTAGGATGGTACTCCTGCCTAGCAGCATGTAGGATAGTACTCCTCCCTAGCAGCATGTAGGATAGTACTCCCTAGCAACATGTAGGATGGTACTTCTCCCTAGCAGCATGTAGGATAGTACTCCTCCCTAGCACCTTGTAGGATGGTACTCCTCCCTAGCACCATGTAGGATGGTACTCCTCCCTAGCACCATGTAGGATGGTACTCCTCCCTAGCACCATGTAGGATGGTACTCCTCCCTAGCACCATGTAGGATGGTACTCCTCTCTAGCACCATGTAGGATGGTACTCCTCCCTAGCACCGTGTAGGATGGTACTCTTCCCTAGCACCATGTAGGATGGTACTCTTCCCTAGCAGCATGTAGGATGGTACTCCTCCCTAGCACCATGTAGGATGGTACTCTTCCCTAGCAGCATGTAGGATGGTACTCCTCCCTAGCAGCATGTAGGATAGTACTCCTCTCTAGCACCATGTAGGATGGTACTCCTCTCTAGCACCATGTAGGATGGTACTCCTCCCTAGCACCGTGTAGGATGGTACTCTTCCCTAGCACCATGTAGGATGGTACTCTTCCCTAGCAGCATGTAGGATGGTACTCCTCCCTAGCACCATGTAGGATGGTACTCTTCCCTAGCAGCATGTAGGATTGTACTCCTCCCTAGCAGCATGTATGATGGTACTCCTCCCTAGTACCATGTAGGATGGTACTCCTCCCTAGTACCATGTAGGATGGTACTCCTCCCTAGCAGCATGTAGGATGGTACTCCTCCCTAGCAGCATGTAGGATGGTACTCCTCCCTAGCAGCATGTAGGATGGTACTCCTCCCTAGCAGCATGTAGGATGGTACTCCTCCCTAGCAGCATGTAGGATGGTACTCCTCCCTAGTACCATGTAGGATGGTACTCCTCCCTAGTACCATGTAGGATGGTACTCCTCCCTAGCAGCATGTAGGATGGTACTCCTCCCTAGTACCATGTAGGATGGTACTCCTCCGTAGTACCATGTAGGATGGTACTCCTCCCTTGCAGCATATAGGATGGTACTCCTGCGTTCTGTCTCCATCTCCACTTAATTATAATTTTATATAAACATTACGTAAATTACATTCCTCTCTCGCGTCACTGTGAAATATTTATTTGCTTCTAGCTATAAAATAGGGAAAATTAATTAACCAAAGTGTAATTACGACGTCTTGGCTTCCCGTTCCCTCACGCTCTGACGCTCTTCAAGGTCCCTTCAAGCCTGTGAAAAGTTCTTGATTCAAGGATTTGGAGGCATCATGCGTGTTTTCCGGCATATAAGGCGCACGAGCATATGAGATATGTATGACGATGTTTAAAAGCAGTCGTAACGTAATGTAACATAACATAACGTTAGTAAACAACTGCTCAAGCTTACCTTTGACCCTGACCTTGAGCATATAAGGGGAAGCCTGATCGTTCAAAGACGTTTTGTGGGGGGAAAAAGTGCGCCTTATATACCGGAAAGTATGATAATTCCTTGAATCCAAACCTATAACCCCCACCCCGTCACCCGACGCTGTATATATATACCGACTCCAGTCATCGACCTCACCGCCAGAACGAACATGATCTAGCAGAGGAATATAGATATTGCTACACAGCTGAAAGTTTTTCACAGCACTCCGTGATTACGTGGAATAAAGAGAGAAATTAGAGATGTATATGCTTGAAACCTGGCGCTCAGTCATACGGTTGAGACCTGGCTCCAGTCACACGCAAGAAATCATACGCTCAGTCACGTGCAAGAAACCTAGCTGTCAGTCATATAAAAACGTAAGAAAGAAGGAACACTGCAGCAGGCCTACTGGTCCATGCGAGGCAGGTCCAAGTCGCCTAATGGCTTATGCCACTGACCTAACTTAATCAGGTCCCGGTCACATCAACTTATGGAAGGAGCACGGCATCAGACCTACTGTCACAAGCTCGTCAGGTCTAGCTCACACCCACCCACTCATGTGTTTATCTAACCTATTATTAAAATTACACAATGATTTAGCTTCTATGACGGTACTCGGGAGTTTGTTCCACTCATTCACAACTCTATTACCAAGCCAGTATTTTCCTATATCCTTCCTGAATCTGAATTTTCTCCAACTTAAAACCATTGCTTCGAATTCTGTCTTGGCTAGATATTTTCAGCACGCTATTTACATCCCATTTATTTATTCCTGTTTTCCATTTATACACCTCAATTATATTCCCCTTAATTATACGCCTTTCTAGAGAGTGCAGATTCAGGGCCTTCAGTCTATCCTCATAGGGAAGATTTCTGATACACGGGATCAACTTTGTCATCCTCCTTTATACGTTTTCCAGTGCAGTTATATCCATTCTGTAATACGGTGACCAGAACTGTGCAGCATAGTCTAAATGAGGCCTAACCAAGGATATATAAAGTTGAATAAGAACCTGAGGACTTCTATTATTTTTGCTTTTAGATGAAGCCAAGGATTCTGTTAGCTTTATTACGGTCACTTATGCAATGTTGTCTTAATTACAGATTATTGCTAACCAGAACTCTTTTTCGCAGTCAGTAATATTAAGATCTACATTATTTAGTCTATATGTGGCATGATTATTTTCCTGTCCAACATTTAGAACTTTGCATTTGTCTATATTAAACTGCATCTGCCACTTCTCCGACCATTGCATCAGTCTATTCAAATCATCCTGGAGTGCTCTAGTGTCCTCATTAGAATGAATTGGACGGCCTATTTTGGTGTCATCATAATAGTCACATGCAAGAAACCTGGCACTCTGTCACAAGCAAGAGACATGGCGTTCAGTCACATGCAAGAAACCTGTCACTCAGTAACATGTATGAAACTGGCACTCTGTCACAAGCAAGAAACCTGGCGTTCAGTGACATGCTAATTATGCCCAGGAAAATGTTCTAGATAAGCTGACTCCCAGGTAAGCTGACTCCCAGGTAAGCTGACTCCCAGGTAAGCTGACTCCCAGGTAAGCTGACTCCCAGGTAAGCTGACTCCCAGGTAAGCTGACTCCCAGGTAAGCTGACTCCCAGGTAAGCTGACTCCCAGGTAAGCTGACTCCAAGGTAAGCTGACTCCAAGGTAAGCTGACTCCAAGGTAAGCTGACTCCAAGGTAAGCTGACTCCAAGGTAAGCTGACTCCCAGGTAAGCTGACTCCCAGGTAAGCTGAATTTACATAACCTAACCTAACTAACCTAACCTTTCCTAACCTAAACTTACCTTACCTAGCCTAACCTTACCTATCCTTACCTAACCTAACCTTACCTATCCTTACCTAACCTAACCTAACCTTACCTATCCTTACCTAACCTTACGTATCCTACCAAATCTTACCTATCTTAACCCTACTTAACCTAACCAAACCTATCCTAACCATAAATGCTTTATTAACGCATTACTTAAATGTTTTTTTAATGTTTTAATTTAATTTACTAAACATTTTTAAGTTTTAAATTAAAAATGGTTTAATTTTGAATGCTTAAAATTGAGAATGAAACTATCCTATCTGAAAAATACCAGGAGTTAAATTTCCGGGAGTTAGATTACCAGTAGTTAAACAACCGAGAGGTAAATTATTGGGAATTAAATTATCGGTTGTTAAATTACCGGGAGTCAGATTATTATACTTTTATTATTAACACACTGGCCGATTCCCACCAAGGCAGGGTGGCCCAAAAAAGAAAAACTTTCACTATCATTTACTCCATCACTGTCTTGCCAGAAGGGTGCAATACACTACAGTTTTTAAACTGCAACATTAACACCCCTCCTTCAGAGTGCAGGCACTGTACTTCCCATCTCCAGGACTCAAGTCCAGCCTGCCGGTTTCCCTGAACCCCTTCATAAATGTTACTTTGCTCAAGTATTAAAAACCATGTGTCTCCATTCACTCCTGTCAAATATGCTCACGCATGCTTGCTGGAAGTCCAAGCCCCTCGCACACAAAACCTCCTTTACCCCCGTCCAACTTTTCCTAGGCTGACCCCTTCCCCGCCTACCCTCCACTACAGATTTATACACTCTCGAAGTCATTCTGTTTCGGTTCATTCTTTCTACATGTCCGAAACACCTCAACAACCCTTCCTCAGCCCTCTGGACAACAGTTTTGGCAATCCTGCACCTTCTCCTAACTTCCAGACTATGAATTCTCTGCATTATATTCACACCACACATTGCCTTCAGACATGACATCTCCACTGCCTCCAGCCTTCTCCTCGCTGCAACATTCATCACCCATTCTTCACACCCATATAAGAGCGTTGGTAAAACTATACTCTCATACATTCCCCTCTTTGCCTCCAAGGACAAAGTTCTTTGTCTCCACAGACTCCTAAGTGCACCGCTCACCCTTTTCCCCTCATCAGTTCTATGATTCACCTCATCTTTCATTGACCCATCCGCTGACACGTCCACTCCCAAATATCTGAATACATTCACCTCCTCCATACTCTCTCCCTCCAATTTGATATCCAATCTTTCATCACCTAATCTTTTTATCCTCATAACCTTACTCTTTCCTATATTCACTTTTAATTTTCTTCATCCACCATCCTCTGCAATTTCTCTTCAGAATCTCCCGAGAGCACAGCGTCATCAGCAAAGAGCAACTGTGACAACTCTCACTTTATGTTTGATTCTTTATCTTTTAACTCCACGCCTCTTGCCAAGACCCTCTCATTCACTTCTCTTACAACCCCATCTATAAACATATTGAACAACCACGGTGACATCACACATCCTTTTCTAAGGCCTACTTTTACTGGAAAATAATCTCCCTTTTTCCTACATGCTCTAACTTGAGCCTCACTATCCTCGTAAAAACTCTTCACTGCTTTCAGTAACCTACCTCCTATACTATACACCTGCAACATCTGCCACACTGCCCCCCTATCCCCACCCTGTCATACGCATTTTCCAAATCCATAAATGCCACAAAAACCTCTTTAGCCTTATCTAATTACTGTTCACTTACATGCTTCACTGTAAACACTTAGTCTTCACACCCCCTACCTTTCCTAAAGCCTCCTTGTTCATGTGAGGTGCCAGGGGATATGATAACGGGAGCCCTTTGATTGAACTTTGTATAGAAAGGGGTTTAGTTATAGGTAATACATATTTTAAGAAAAAGAGGATAAATAAGTATACAAGATATGATGTAGGGCGTAATGACAGTAGTTTGTTGGACTATATATTGGAAGACAAAAGACTTTTGAGTAGACTTCAGGATGTACATGATTATAGAGGGGCCACAGATATAACAGACCACTTTTTAGTTGTAGCTACAGTGAGAGTAAAAGGTAGATGGGATACAAGGAAAATAGAAGCATCAGGTAAGAGAGAGGTGAAGGTTTATAAAGTAAAAGAGGAGGCAGTTAGGGTAAGATATAAACAACTATTGGAGGATAGATGGGCTAGTGAGAGTATAGGGAATGGGGTCGAAGATGTATGGGGTTGCTTTAAAAATGTATTGTCAGAGTGTTCAGCAGAAGTTTGTGATTACAGGAAAGTGGGTGCGGGAGGGAAGAGGAGCGATTGGTGGAATGATGATGTAAAGAGAGTAGTAAGGGAGAAAAAGTTAGCATATGAGAGGTTTTTACAAAGTAGAAGTGATGCAAGGAGGGAAGAGTATATGGAGAAAAAAAGAGAGGTTAAGAGAGTGGTGAAGCAATGTAAAAAGAGGGCAAATGAGAGAGTGGGTGAGATATTATCAACAAATTTTGTTGAAAATAAGAAAAAGTTTTAGAGTGAGGTTAACAAGTTGAGGAAGCTTAGGAAACAAATGGATTTGTCAGTTAAAAATAAGAGAGCAGAGTTATTAAATGGAGAGTTAGAGGTATCAGGAAGGTGGGGGGAAAATTCTGAAGAATTGTTAAATGTTGATGAAGATAGGGAAGCTGTGATTTCGTGAATAGGGCAAGGAGGAATAACATCTTGTAGGAGTGAGGAAGAGCCAGTTGTGAGTGTGGGGGAAGTTCGTGAGGCAGTAGGTAGAATAACAGGGGATAAGGCAGTTGGGATTGATGGGATAAAGATAGAAATGTTAAAAGGAGGTGGGGATATAGTTTTGGAGTGGTTGGTGCTATTATTTAATAAATGTATGGAAGAGGGTAAGGTACCTAGGGATTGGCAGAGAGCATGCATAGTTCCTTTGTATAAAGGCAAAGGGGACAAAAGAGAGTGCAAAAATTACAGGGGAATAAGTCTGTTGAGTATACCTGGTAACGTGTATGGTAGAGTTATTATTGAAAGAATTAAGAGTAAGACGGAGAGTCAAATTACTGGGAATGAAATCACTGGGAGTTAAATTAACAGTAGTTAAATTACCGGGGGTTAACTTACTGGGAGTTAAATTACTGGACTCACAGTGCAAACTGTGTTGGAAGAATTAGGAAATAATGTAAAATGTAATACAGTTAATCACTAAGTTCAATTGTGCAAAATAATTAGATGAAGATTCTAATTTAAAAGCGATAATTTAAGAATTATCGCTGTTTGCAAACTTTGTGATCTTGTAAATTGTGAGCATTTATTGAGAATTTAAGTAATCCCTTGCTGGTGTCTTCTAGTTACTTCGTGCATTATTTTGTGCAGTAATTTATAGTGCTATGTTTAAGTTCTTATTGAGTCTCTGATTCACTTTAAATTCTAGCTATAATTTTTCTATTTACAAATTATTTAGTTCAACGATCTCCTGTAGATGTAGTCATGAAAATTGGGAAATAATGACTGCTCTTTGGAATGTGTCATGATGTGTAATATATATATATATATATATATATATATATATATATATATATATATATATATATATATATATATATATAGAGAGAGAGAGAGAGAGAGAGAGAGAGAGAGATAGATAGATAGATAGATAGATAGATAGATAGATATCGTACAGTTCGGATTTAGAACATTTTTTGGGGCAAAATTTTGGTCCGGATTTCGTACCTCCATCCGGAAGTCGTATGTATCAGCGTATGAATCAGACACGTCCGCCCGCCCGAGATGCCACCATTCTCATGCATACTGTCTCAGTCTGGCTGTCACTTGAGTGAGCATTCATACAAAACATTTCACAGTTTTTGAGCTTCTTTATTGATTGCAACTGCGAAATAAGCCACCATCGGCCCAAGAACAGTTCCTAGTGAAATCCCTTTGGTAAACAAGGTGAGAAACAGGATAGAATTTAAGAAAGAGATTATAGAAAAATACGAAAGTGGCGTACGGTTAGCCGAGCTTGCCAGGATGTATGGGAAGTCGAAATCAACAATCTGTTCCATCCTGGCAAAGAAAATAGAAATCAAGGAAGCTAAAGTTGTGAATGGGGTAAATATGTTAACGAAACAGAGATCACAAACAATGGAAGATGTGAAGAAGTTGTTATTGGTGTGGATCAATGTAAAGCAATTAGAGGGTGATAATGTTGTGGAGACGATCATTTGCGAAAAGGCAAGGCAGTTGCATGTGGATCTCGTAAAGAAAATGCCTGGAACGAGTGCTACTGTTAGTGAATTTAAGGCCAGCAAAGGCTGGTTCACCAGATTCAAGAAGAGTAGTAGCATATACATGTTGTAAGGCATGGTGAGGCTGCAAGTTCAGACAAACGTGCGGCCAAAGAATTCGTAGATGAATTCAAGTAATACGTAGAGACTCAAAAATTCCTCTCCCAACAAGTGTTCAGTTGTGACGAAACAGGCCTCTTTTGGAAGAAAATGCCAAAGAACACCTACATCATGCAGGAGGAAAAGGCACTACCAGGACACAAGCCTATGAAGGATAGGCTAACTCTTTTGTTCTGTGGTAACGCTAGTGGGGATTGTAAATTGAAGCCTTTACTGGTGTATCACTCTGAAAATCACAGTGTGTTCAAGAAAAACAATGTCGTCAAGAGTAAATTGTGTGTCATGTGGAAAGCTAATAATAAGGCATGGGTCACGAGGCAAATTTTCATTGACTGGGTCCATGAAGTGTTTAGCCCGAGTGTGAAAAAATATCTCCTGGAAAATAAATTGCCACTCAAGTACCTCCTGGTACTGGAGAATGACCCTGCTCATCCTGCAGACTTGAAAGACTAATTGTTTAAGGATTTCAGTTTTATAACAGTGAAGTTCTTGCTTCCTATCACCACTCCTCTCATCCAGCCCATGGACCAGCAGGTCATTTCTAACTTCAAAAAACTACACGAGAGCAATGTTTCGAAGGTGCTTGGAAGGGACCTCGGAAACTGAATTGACCCTAAGAGAGTTCTGGAGGAATCACTTCAATATCCTCCATTGCATAAGCCTTATAGGTAATTCTTGGCAGGAAGTGACTTCCAGGACTTTGAACTCTGGAGAAAATTGTGGCCAGAATGTAACCAAGAGAAGGATTTTGAAGGGTTTGAGGCTAACCCTGTCGACCCTACGCCTGTTGTGGAATCTATTTTGTCTTTGGGGAAGTCCATGAGGTTGGATGTGAGTGGCCAGGACGTGGAAGACTTGGTGGATGACCACAGGGAAGAGCTAATCACTGAATAAAGCAAGACCTTCATCTGGTGCAGCAACAAACCACAGCTGAGGAAATTGCTTCAGAGGAGAAAGAGAGAGGGGAGAAGGTGCCTTCTTCAGTGATTAAGGACATGCGTGCAAAGTGGAATGAGTTGCATACTTTTGTTGAAAAACATCACCCTGATCAAGCTGATACAAGCCGTATCTGCAACATGTTCAGTGACAATACCTTGTCCCATTTTAGGCAAATCTTATAGAGACGCAGAAAGAGAGCTCTCTGGACAGATTTTTAGTGTAACAGGGATCCAATGGGAGTAAAAGACAAAGGGAAGCAACCCCAGAGAGGGCTCTGACATGGAGGGGGATTCCCTTTCCAAACAACAACCTCAACTCTCTCTCCCTTCCTCATCTTCTTCAATACCCCAAGAGTCTTCAATAAAGGTACTTAATGTTCATTTATCATTAAAATTAGTCATTTACATTTATTTCTCAGTGTTTTCTGTATGTAAAACTATAGCTATTCTTTAAAAATGTGTTTTTGTTAATATTTTTGAGTGTCTGGAATGGATTAGTTGTATTTACATTGTTTCTTATGGGAAATAATACTTCGGCTTTCGTACATTTCGGATTTAGACCGACCTTCTGGAACGAATTAAAAGCAAAAGTAGGCCTTAGACAAGGATGTGTGATGTCACCGTGGTTGTTCAATATATTTATAGATAGGGTTGTAAGAGAAGTAAATGCGAGGGTCTTGGCAAGAGGCGTGGAGTTAAAAGATAAAGAATCACACAAAGTGGCAGTTGTTACAGTTGCTCTTTGCTGATGACACTGTGCTCTTGGGAGATTCTGAAGAGAAGTTGCAGAGGTTGGTGGATGAATTTGGTAGGGTATGTAATAGAAGAAAATTAAAAGTGAATACAGGAAAGAGTAAGGTTATGAGGATAACAAAAAGATTAGGTGATGAAAGATTGGATATCAGACTGAAGGGATAGAGTATGGAGGAGGTGAATGTATTCAGATATTTGGGAGTGGACGTGTCAGCAGATGGGTCTATGAAAGATCAGGTGAATCATAGAATTGATGAGAGGAAAAGGGTGAGCGGTGCACTTAGGAGTCTGTGGAGACAAAGAACTTTGTCCTTGGAGGCAAAGAGGGGAATGTATGAGAGTATAGTTTTACCAATGCTCTTATATGGGTGTGAAGCATGGGTGATGAATGTTGCAGTGAGGAGAAGGCTGGAGGCAGTGGAGATGTTATGTCTGAGGGCAGTGTGTGGTGTGAATATAATGCAGAGAATTCGTAGTTTGGAAGTTAGGAGGAGGTGCGGGATTGCCAAAACTGTTGTCCAGAGGGCTGAGGAAGGGTTGTTGAGGTGGTTCGGACATGTAGAGAGAATGGAGCAAAACAGAATGACTTCAAGAGTGTATCAATCTGTAGTGGAAGGAAGGCGGGGTAGGGATTGGCCTAGGAAAGGTTGGAGGGAGGGGGTAAAGGAGGTTTTGTGTGCGAGGGGCTTGGACTTCCAGCGGGCATGCGTGAGCGTGTTTGATAGGAGTGAATGGAGACAAATGGTTTTTAATACTTGACGTGCTGTTGGAGTGTGAGCAAAGTAACATTAATGAAGGGATTCAGGGAAACTGGCGAGCCGGACTTGAGTCCTGGAGATGGGAAGTACAGTGCCTGCACTCTGAAGGAGGGGTGTTAATGTTGCAGTTTAAAAACTGTACTGTAAAGCACCCTCTGGTAAGACAGTGATGGAGTGAATGATGGTGAAAGTTTTTCTTTTTCGGGCCACCCTGCTTTGGTGGGAATCGGCCAGTGTTATATATATATATATATATATAAACACTGATCTCTGGCTGAAGGAGACTCGAACCTACGTGTAGCTCATGCTACACGCCAAGGTATTGGTCCAGTGTGGGTAGATTGGTAAAGCACTGCGTACCTTGTCCTAAGGTTCGTAGGTTCGAGTCTCCTTCAGCCAGAGATCAGTGTTTGTGTATATTTCGCATGCTCTCGCGAATTCCTTGCATTGTTCAAATCTCTAGTAAGGCTGATGCATGCAGGGGATGAGATGAAAAGCTGTAAGCCTTCTCCCTGAAAGCTGGCTGCCTTGGATCAAACGTGTAGCTCATGCTACACGCCAAGGTATTGGTCCAGTGTGGGTAGATTGGTAAAGCACTGCGTACCTTGTCCTAAGGTTCGTAGGTTCGAGTCTCCTTCAGCCAGAGATCAGTGTTTGTGTATATTTCGCATGCTCTCGCGAATTCCTTGCATTGTTCAAATCTCTAGTAAGGCTGATGCATGCAGGAGATGAGATGAAAAGCTGTAAGCCTTCTCCCTGAAAGCTGGCTGCCTTGGAACAAACGTGTAGCTCATGCTACACGCCAAGGTATTGGTCCAGTGTGGGTAGATTGGTAAAGCACTGCGTACCTTGTCCTAAGGTTCGTAGGTTCGAGTCTCCTTCAGCCAGAGATCAGTGTTTGTGTATATTTCGCATGCTCTCGCGAATTCCTTGCATATATATATATATATATATATATATATATATATATATATATATATATATATATATATATATATATATATATATATATATATATATACAATAAGATCACAGTAAACATGTGATTTCAGAATATGCAAAACAACCACTCTGAAAGAATAGAGAAATTCCAAGCGCTTTCGTGACTACTCACATTATCAAGGAACTATGAAAGTAAAGCATCCAAGGAAGCTATATAAGGGGTCTGGCCAGCACCTCACTATCAGATCCCACAACGGTTAAACACCTGACGCGCGCCGACCCAACTTAGGTCCTTTGCACTACTCACCCACAAACTATTCTACCCAAGAAAATTTAAAAATTATTATTTGTCCAGTGTATTATTAAATTCTTCCCAAATTCTATTAATTATAAATGGATCTAATTTACATAAACCGAAGGAAATATTCATATTATTGTCAAAACTGCTTTTTATGAAACAAGATTCAATTATATTCCTGTCGACCATGGACTTGCTTGATACTACTTTCTCAACTTTTTGAAAATCAATTGGATGGTTAAAATCTCTTACATGAATAAATAGAGCATTGGAATCTTGTCCAGTTCTAATGCTATATTTATGTTGACCGTAATAAACTTTATCGCAAATTTTACAAGGAAACTTATAGACACATCCATCAGCATTTTGGGGGGAATTCTTTATCAAAAGTTTTTTTTACTGTATCAAGATTTTTGAATACAACTTTAATATTAAAAGTCTTAAGAAGAGAAGGCAACTTTAAAAGATTTATCAATTACATTTCTTGGGTATTTTAAATCATTACCTATTTCATAAATTTTGAATATTTCCTCATCTATGAACTCAGGACTACAAATTCGTAAAGCTGTCTGTTTTCTCATCAATGTTTTTGAGAGCTTTACGAATTTGTAGTCCTGAGTTCATAGATGAGGAAATATCCAAAATTTATGAAATAGGTAATGATTTATAATACCCAAGAAATGTAATTGATAAATCTTTTAAAGTTGCTAGAAATACTTTTTACAATCCAAAAAGGGACAACCAGCCTTATTCAACTAAAAATATGTTGGTTCTCCCTTACCATGAAAACTTGGTTGACATGCCTTCTCTTCTTAAGACTTTTAATATCGAAGTTGTATTTAAAAATCTTGATACAGTAAAAAAAAACTTTGATAAAGAGTTCCCCCCAAAATGCTGATGGATATGTCTATAAGAGTCCTTGTAAAATTTGCGATAAAGTTTATGGTCAAACTGGTAAAAGTCTCGAACTAAGTTTAAAACAACATAAATATAGCATTAGAAGTGGACAAGATTCCAATGCTCTATTTATTCATGTGAGAGATTTTAACCATCCAATTGATTTTCAAAAATTTGAGAAAGTTGTATCAAGCATTCCATGGTCGACAGGAAAATAATTGAATCTTGTTTCATAAAAAGCAGTTTTGACAATAATATGAATATTTCCTTTGGTTTATATAAATTAGATCCATTTATAATTAACAGAATTTGGGAAGAATTTAATAATACATTGGACAAATAAAAAAATCAAATTCTTAATTCTTGGGTAGAATAGTTTGTGGGTTGTGTGAAGGACTTGTCTAGTTGTGCCAGCTGTACCGTTGTTTCCCACCCTATCTCGCTTCCCTTGTTCACTTCTCCGCTCTCCTGTGCCACGTCATCTTCCTCGCCTCCTGGAAGCCATCCTCACATATCCTCACATATCATCTGATCATCGCTGGTGGTGGCCAGAATTTACTCCGATAAATCTTAATAGACTTCATTTGAGAGAATAATAACTTTAAACACCTGTGAACGTATCATTATGGGAAGGGGACGGTACCCTAATGAGGGAAGCTGTGTAATTTACAAAATACGTTTCTATAAAAGCCTTTTCGTATTAAATAATTTAGCCTTCTAATGCTCGCAAGCCAAAACTAAAATGCGAAAATATAATTGTTTAGAGAAACTGATTTAAAAACAAAACATAAATACAATCAGTAAGTTGACATAACCAGCAGGGAAATTATACGTGACTCCACCCGCTCTCAACCAATACTGAGCTGGAAGTGATACCACTGAAGCTTTTGTAGCAGCACGACAACCACATAAGCATCCATTATCACATCACGAAAACCACATCATCGCAGCACGACAACCACATATTTACGAATCTTAGGGTTATTAGAAATTCCATTCTCTTTTTTGGGGAGTGTCTTGATGCTGGAAATTCCATTCTCTTTTTCAGGGAGTGTCTTGATGCTGGAAATTCCATTCTCTTTTTAGGGAGTGTCTTGATGCTGGAAATTCCATTCTCTTTTTAGGGAGTGTCTTGATGCTGGAAATTCCATTCTCTTTTTAGGGAGTGTCTTGATGCTGGAAATTCCATTCTCTTTTTAGGGAGTGTCTTGATGCTGGAAATTCCATTCTCTTTTTAGGGAATGTCTTGATGCTGGCGAAAAGCTCCTGATTCAAGAAACTGAAGCTATCTTTCCCTTCCTCTTAACAAATTTGATTAACTATATGAGGGTTGTATGACCCTTAGGGGTTTGGCGTTTTCCTTGGAATGTAATAATTGCACGATCCCCAATATACATCGAACATATAATCCCGGGATCGATCCCCAGTATTTCTTGTGTTAGATTTTCAAATTAACGATTGAAATGGCTATTTTTTCCACCTATGTACTCTGTGGACAGCAGTTGCTAGTTATCGTGCACACCATATTAGACTAGTGGACGGCAGCTGCTAGTTATCATGCACATATTCATCTAGTGGACGGCAGCTGCTAGTTATCGTGCACACCATATTCAACTAGTGGACGGCAGCTGCTAGTTATCGTGCACACCATATTCAACTAGTGGACGGCAGCTGCTAGTTATCGTGCACACCATATTCAACTAGTGGACGGCAGCTGCTAGTTATCGTGCACACCATATTCAACTAGTGGACGGCAGCTGCTAGTTATCGTGCACACCATATTCAACCAGTGGATGGCAGCTGCTAGTTATCATGCACATATTCATCTAGTGGACGGCAGCTGCTAGCTATCGTGCACACCATACTCCCTGTGAAGAGTAACGGCCAGTTAACTGTTCACGAGAAATATTAACTGGTGAGTCATTTAGTGTTACTTGTAATAACAATGTCGAGGGAAGTGGCTGCTCGCTCGAGTTTTTAAACGCTATTAGTAATATATGGAGCTCTACACTGTCCTCTGGTCTCTTGTTATTTGTGCTCCTTGACATTACTATTTCTCGAGGGTTATCTCCTACATGCTTTCTAAAACTAAACTTAGTGTGTACCTGAAAGTTGAACTTTACTAAAATTTTCTTGTATGGTATAAACTATATTATTTTCATTGAATGTAGAATTTTGTACCAAACCTAACTGAAGATATCTGAGTTATTATGTAGAGTATTATGCCATATTTGATTTAACAGCAGACATAACTAGAAACACCTGTATGAGCGAGAGACAGATGAAAAATAAGGTATTTATAGAGAACAGACGTAAGGATGATTGCAACTAGTAAATGACGGCGCTCGAGTTTCTAACTGGGGGGATTATTATTATTATAATCAAGGGGGAAGCGCTCAACCCGTAGGATTATACAGCGCCCAGGGGAGGGGGGATGTGGAAGGCATTCAGGCTTAATTCGGGGAACTGGAGCACAGATCCAATTCCCTAAATCAAGAGCCCCTCACCAACATCAAGGAACCTTCCATGAGGGGTAACTGGGGGGAGGAATTAGTGGTAAATATCGGCTTGCTAGGAATTAGGAAGCGTTGCGTATGCAAAGCAAGTACATTGCTATTTCTATTGTTTTATATATACACTCTTAAAAACAATGTGGCTGCTTTCCAAAAGCAGTGCACATTTTTTTTTAGAGTGTATATATATACATCAATAAAAATAACAGTGTTCTTTTTTTAAATCTATTTTTCACTCTATTAATATGATAGAACAGTTGGTCATATCAAGCAATAAGAACAATATTATTATTATTATAATCAAAAAAGAAGCGCTAAGCCACAAGGGCTATACAGAATAAGAACAATAGCTGCTTGAAATTACATCAATATAAAAGCCATCAAAATAATAATAACCACCTTGACCTTCATAATGTAATGATATTAGAGGAAGAACATAAAATATTCATTGTACACTCCAATGAGAAGCTTATGGCAGCTATAAAGTTATAGCAATATAATTCTTTTGTTGTTGTGGTTGAAAGCAAAAGAATCAATTTTCAAACTCATCGCACTTTTCGATTGTATGTACATAAATGCAATATCACTAGTTCTGTCACTACTGTTGTTCCTCATGTAAGATTTTGTCAGTCGCATTAAAAGATGCTTCACATCCTGTAGAATTTACTGGCAATGTCACACTGATATACACCAGCTTTGAGCTTAGTAATAAAGTTAAATGGAGAAGTGATGTGACTACTAAATTTTCCTCTATGATGCCATAGCTAAATACCATCTCCAGAATACAATATTTCTCTCGAAATGAAGAGTTTTGAGGATTCTCTGTTGATGAATCTTTCGTATGTTACGTGAGTTGTTTGGAAATTCTGTTGAATTCGTTGACGAACCTGTGAATATAACAAGAAAGTGTGTGTTCAGAATCCACGTGAAACAGTCACTTTCCGACTATATCCAGGTTTAGAATCAACAACCAAGTATAATAACTTGTTTGACTGATAAGTTGCCGCACTGTCTGGTAGAATCATTGCCAGCTGTCTCACACACACAAATTGCATCTTTCACAATACCCTGCCTTGACTTTTCACAGCGTTTCTCCTGAAATTCAGACAGGACTAACTTAAGAAAACAGACATTTAAAATAACTTGTTTTTTTGTAATAAATCATGTTTTTATCACCTTTTGTTTAGAATATTCACTTCAGAAGTGATCTGTCAGATGCCTAGTGCCAGAGGCAGGAGAATAGTCATGCACCTTGATTAAACGAACTAAATCCAAAGAGTCAGACATAAAGTGAGGGGACTGAAGGTGGTCAGACACTTAGCGATCCGTAGGACAATGTTCACATTGTATGAGTGATTACGAATAACATCAACGAGACTACAAAGCTTCCATTCTGGTAATGTTAATTTGACAAGAGAAGGAGCGCCTGGCAGCAGTACAAGGACCATCTTCGTTCTGACAGCCTTTGTGATTTTGTTGGATGTTTAGAATCTTCAGTTACTTTTCACAAAAATGTTGTGCATACTTAATAAAAGAATGTTGTATGAACACCATTGTTGCAAAGAACTCGTCTACATTCACTGCATCTATAAGTTCAATAAAGCACCTCAGTTACTGGGAACGGCTGAAGTCCTTTGACCTGTACTTCTTGGAACACAGGCGAGAAAGATACATTTAATTTATACCTGGAAAATCCTAGAGAGATTAGTCCCAAATCCGGACACAGATATCACTCTCTACGAAAACAAGACTCGGAAGACTGTGCAACATCCCCCAGTGAAAAGCAACGGGTGCCTTGAATATAATTATAGATAATACAGTGTCAGGGGCCCAAGACTGTTCAACTGCCTCCCATTATGCATAAGAGAATTAGACCCTTGGCTGTCTTCAAGAGGGAGCTAAACAGACATCTAAAGCCATTACCTGACTAGCCGGGCTGTAGTTCCTATATTGGACTGCGGGAGGCCGGCAGTAACAGCCTGAGTGATCAGGCCTTGATCCACCGTAAGGCCTGATCATGGACCGGGCCGCGGGGGCGGTGACCCCCTGGAGCACCCTCCAGGTATACTCCACGTATATTTCCAAAGTGAAAACAATAGCACTATGACCCCAGTTCTCCTGACTGAGTGGCGACAGGCATATAAATATACTGAAACCAGCACAAACGAATATTCCAGCTAAGATTTCAGATCATTCCTGCTATTTTTAAATGATCGAGTTTGTGTACTATACATCAGTAGAGTCACTGGCTTCACTGCTGGTTTCGCCACTGTAAGTACTGTTGGATCTAAGAGCATCTTCTGCATCCTCCTTGTATGCTCTCTTGCTTGGACTCAGAAACCAATTAGTTTTTACCTTAACCAATGATGCAGAGATATTTGACACTGTTAATCACACTATCTGGTAAGAAAGAGTTACTAGAAAAATGTTTCTTTACCTGATACTTGATTGATGTAATTTGCTGATATGATCCTCTGTCTGTCTCTCTCTCTCTCGTTCTCTCTCTCTCTCTCTCTCTCTCTCTCTCTCTCTCTCTCTCTCTCTCTCTCTCTCTCTCTCGTTCGCCTCCCTCTGTGATTTATTTTCTTGCCATGTCTCCTCCTGTTCCTTATTTCGCCATGTCAGTACCTGTGGTCTTTATATTCGTTATATACCCAGAGGTATCTTAGGCCTGTCTCTGAGCTCATAATGACTACATAGCTCTTAAAACTATTGCTACTACTAGTCCACGTCAGGTAACTACCTTTAGCACTCCAGTCTCTTGAGGACCTGACCCTTCCACATGTCATTCGGGTGTTTTATCAGGCTTTGTTTTTTCCTAAGAGTTATTCAGTAAGGGCGTTGCCCTATTACCACTTGCTCGGTTGACCATATGGTCTCAGAGGAGTCATTGTAATATGCTTCTTATGGACCCACTGGCCCTACATCATATTAAGGCGGTGAATTGCACTCAGGAATAAGTTGAATAACTGATAATTTTCATCACATTGGGAAGGGGATGTGGCTTTGGGGGCCGAAGGAAATTAGGGGGACTTGAAACCCCCAAGAGCCACTGCGGCTAGTTGATTGTGTAACTCGTATCCATCCTGTGGACAGTAATGGCCTATTTATTTTGCACCTCATGTCCCTCTAGTGGACGGTAACTCAAGAGCGTATGATAAACAAAACGCTTAGGAGTTATACCGTAAAATTATTAACATGAGAATATTTAGGTAAATATCATTTACAAAGTCATTACTGATCTATTACAATTAGGTTACTTTCACGAGATTTTTGGAATCCTATTTTCACCTTGACATATATAGGTTAGTGTAGTATCTAATCTCTTTACTCCTCTATAAGTGGACACTTCTACTTACACAACAGCTCCCTCAATCCTCAGTTATTACTTGCCCCTCTTATCCTCCATTATCACCTGCTCCTTTCATCCTCCGTCATCACCTGCTCCTTCCAGTCTCCGTCATCACCTACTACTTTTATCCTCCATTATCACCTGCTCCTTCCGCTCCAGTTTTCTTACTCATGATTTTTCTCGCACGCTTTCATTAATCTCCTTCCAGCTTCCTGGTTATTCAACCACTCTGCCACCACCTCAGCATCATCATCCCATCCTAAAATAACGTTCCAGTTTTACTTTGATTTAAGACGGTGAAAAAAGAGGCTTTGAGACAAAAGTAAAACATTGATTTGTCGTTTATAGACTGACGCTTTTCCCTCCCTCTCCCTCTGTCTGTCTCTCTCTCTCTCTCTCTCTCTCTCTCTCTCATTCACACACACACACACACACACACACACACACACACACACACACACACACATACACACACACGCTTATGCAACAGACCTAGTGTCTAATCGACACGTGCCTAGGACAAAATGGTAACACACACACACACACACACACACACACTGACACACACACACACACACACACACACACACACACGCACACACACATTTAAAAATCACAAATTAGAATACATTGGTACAATATATCTAAGATTATGAATCTCTTCCAGCTCCTCTGAAGCTAGACGCTAGCATTTTTCCTCTGGATGGCCAGTCTGAGGCGCTGGAATGTGAAAGTGGCGGCCCTTGGGTCCTTGAGTCTGGAACCCAGTTCTTTGTGGAAATGTATGGCGTTTTTACCCAGGATCTCAAGGTCTCTGATCCCACTGGGACAAATTCATGCTGATAGCTTACGTCTGTGTACTTGCTGATCTTGTACTCCTCCCTGTGATAAGCAGCACCTCCCTGTTGCCCAACACTGTGACGGATGTAGGTGTCAACCAGTATGAAATTACAAGCGAGAAATCACTTGGATTTATATAAAGAAGTGTAAGCAACAAAAGTTCTGCGGTTATATTACAGCTTTATACATCATTAGTAAGGCCTCACCTAGATTACGCAGCTCACTAACATTCATTGACAACTCCGTAACATTCACTGACAACACGGTAACATTCATTAACAACTGGGACCTCTTCTATGGCAGAAATGACATGGATGCCAGGATTGGGGTACACTTATCTAGGTCTGGGGTGGGAGCACTGGCAACTGCAGTGGAGGGAGCCGTTAGGACTTTAAACTAGGAATAGTTAGTGGTATGGGTTTTGGCGGGAAAACAGTGAAGTCCCAGTGAGTACTAGAACTAGTAATAGGCAAAATGAGGTGGATATTGGAAAGCTAGTGGCACTAGGTGACAAGGACAGTAATAGGTTTAGTGGAAAAACAGAAATGAGCAGGAAGGGTAAAGAAAAAGGAGGATCTTTAAATATACATTATGCTAATTCCCGTAGTGCTAGGAATAAGTTGGACGAGTTGAGATTAGTTGCTAGTGCAGGTAACATTGATGTATTTGCCATAACTGAGTCTGGACATGCCTGCAGAATGTCACATTCAGGGTTTTAAATTGTTCCAAGTAGATAGAAGTGTCGGGAAGTGGGGGTGGGGTGGCACTGTATGTCCGAGATCGCTTGAACTGTTGCATAAAAACGGGTATGAGGTAACACATACACAGAGTCTTTTGGATAGAATTTACAGAGGGGCATGAAAAACTGATTTTAGATGTGATATACCGTCCCCCAAACTTAGATAGGGACCAAGGGAGACTACTGTGGGAGAAAATTGTTAAGGCCACAAGGCACGATAACGTAGTATTTCTAGGAGACTTTAACTTTAGTCGTATTGATCGGAATTTCTTGACTGGGAATTTAGAATCAAACGACTTCTTAGTAGTTCAGGATTGTTTTTTGAGGCAGTTTGTGACAGAGCCTACAAGGGGAAATAACCTGCTTGACTTGGTTTTGGCAAACAAGGAAACCCTTGTTAATAATTTAGAAATTACAGAGGAACTCGGCACAAACATTGAATGGAAGTATGATAGTAGGGATAATTAAGTAATGGCCCCAGATTTTCGATTAGCAGATTACAATGGGCTTAGAGAACACTTATCATCTGTGAACTGGGGTAACGAAGAGAGCTATCAGTATGACAGCTTTCTTAACACAATACTTGCTGCCCAAAGGACATTTATCCCAAATAAGGAAATTAGATCGAATAGAAATGACTCCAAATGGATGAATTATAGGCTCAAATATCTTTTAGGGCAAAAAAAAGGAATTTATAGGCGCATCAAAAGAGGTGAGAGTCATCTTATGAATCAGTATATTGACATTAAGAGGGCCGTTAAAGGGGATAAGAAAAGCTAAACAGGACTATGAAATTTAAGTTGCTAGGGATTCGAAAACTAACCCAAATAGTTCTTTCCAGGTTTATAGAACAAAAGTTAGAGATAAGATAGGTCCCCTTAAAAATAACTCTGGGCATCTTACTGAAAAGGAGAACGAAATGTGCTCTATTCTTAATAATAATTTTCTCTCGGTTTTCACTCAGGAAGACACTAACAATATCCCAGTAATTAATTTTTATAGTGGGCCTGAGGATGATAAATTATGCAATATCATAGTGACTAGTGAAATGGTTATCAAACAGATAGACCGGTTAAAGCAAAATAAATCCCCGGGTCCTGATGAACTTTTTTCAAGGATTCTTAAAGAGTGTAAAATGGAACTTTGTGAACCACTGACTAATATTTTTAATATTTCTCTTCAAACAGGTGTAGTGTCTGATATGTGGAAGATGGCTAATGTCGTTACCGTCAGATTACCGCCCAATAAGCCTAACCTCAATTGTAGGCAAATTACTAGAGTCAATTATAGCTGATAATATAAGAAGCCATCTGGATAAGCACAGCTTGATTAATGATACTCAGCATGGATTCACGAGGGGCCGTTCCTGCCTTACTAATTTATTAACCTTCTTCAGTAAAGCTTTTGAGGCCATTCATCATGATAAAGAATTCGATATTGTTTATTTAGATTATAGTAAGGCTTTTGATAGAGTACCGCACTAGAGACTTAAAAAAAGTGGCAGCTCATGGCACTGGGGGAAAAGTGCTGTCATGGATCGAGTCATGGCTCACTAATAGGAAGCAGAGAGTATGCTTAAATGGGGTTCAATCCGAGTGGGGATCTGTAACAAGTAAGTAATCCAATTTACGAACTATTGCCCAGTTAATCAGACACTGACTTCGGGTATCTTTCCAGTTCCCTCTTGAACGCAGCCGGGGGTCTATTAATAATTCCCCTTATGCATGGTGGGAGGTGGTTGAACAGTCTTGGGCCCCAGACACTGTGTTTTCTCTTAGTGTACTCACGGCTCCCCGGATTTTCACTGAGTGTATATTGCACCGTTGGCCTATTGTTTTGTTTTCGTAGGGAGTAATTTGCGTGTGCAGATTTTGAACCAGTCCCTCTACTATTTTCTAGGTGTAGATTATATATCTCCCTCGCCTGTGTTCCAGGGAGTACAGGTCAAGAGACTCCTAACGTTACTAGTAATTAAGGGGCTTAACTGAATTTATATGTGCAGTAAAGATTCTCTGCACATTCTATAGGTCTGCGATTTCACCTGTCTTGAATGGAGCTGTTAGTGTACAGCAGGATTCCAGCCTAAAGAGGACACGTGACTTAAAAAGAATCATCAGTGGCATGGCATCCCATATTTTGAAAGTTATTATTCATCTTGTCATTTCCTCAATTTTGTGATCCTTGAAGGTGAGATCCTCTGATATTAACACTCCGTTCAATGGCTTTCTCTAACTGCAGTGGAATTAGGCAAAGTGTCGTTTCGACAAAGATTGCAGATACTTCCTCCCAGTGATGTGCAAAATTTCAGCACAGTCCAGAGAATGTTATAACCTGAGCTGCCCAGACCATGTAAAAGGAACGCAGAGCTACAAAGAAAGCAGAGAAAGGGAAACTGAACAGCTATCTTTTTTAGACAAAGAGAAACGGTCGAACCAAATAATCAAACAGGGGGAATGGTACAGATGGGGCAGATGGGGAGCACAGAGGGATATACCAAGCCAGGCATCAGCCCATCAGGGCAGAATAAACAATCAATTGCAAAGTCAGCACTGAAGAAACCAGGGGTATGTATACTCATACCTGGTAGTACATCGCCAGTGGTTCTAACGAAACAAATCAAAACATCCCAAATGGCAGTTCCTGATTCATATTTCAAATATTCAGGGTCTGAAATCAAATAGAAACGACAAAGTTAGTTATGTCAGTGGGCTTCTAACAGAAGCGAATGCCATGTTTGGAGTATTTACAGAAGCACATACAAGGGATGTTTTGGACGGAGAGATAGAAAACTATAACATGTATAAGATCAACATACTAAATTACGTGGTTACTCTACTGTGGAGAAATCGAGAGGACCCTATAGTGGCGTAGCCATCTAAGTTAAATTAGGCTATACATTTAAAAATATTCATGTTGATGAAGATAACATTCGTGCAATAGAATGGCCAACTAGTGATAGTAACTGGATATTTTCCCCCGAGACAACAATATATATAGTCAATTCCTCTACATAGGATATTAAGCAGAAATATTCCAACAATTCTAGCGGGAAATTTTAATGCTCATCACCCTGCCCTCTTTAACTGTGGAGTTGGTATTCCACTGGGTGACTTGAAAGGAAAACAACTATTTAATATCATGACAGCCAGAAACTTGTCATTTCAAGGCCCATTCTTTAAATCGTATATTGGTCCTCATCCAGGGACACCAGATATAGTCCTGACAAACAGAGACTGTGACCTCTTTCATTATGGTATCTCTCCTGGTAGAAACGTAGGTTCTGACCATATCCCTGTTTTAATACAACTACAAACTTCTCCATTTAGAATACCTGTACCTCCCAAACCCAATCTCAACACCTTAGGATTTGACTCCTTCAGGGCATTTCTGGGTGACGATGAAATTGTGTCGCTGGAAAATCTACCTTCCACTGCAATTGACGACGCGATCAGGTCCCTTCACAATCGAATAATTGATGCTACTAATGCAACTTGCCAGTTAGCTTCCACAAAGATCTACCAACAATATAAACCTACGAGGGAAATTAAAGACGCTTTGAGAAATTATCAAACAGAATGTCGAAGGCATCTTCAAACGCGACAACCACCAGTAGCTACATTGCACAGATTAAGGCAAGAATTAATTAACATGATTAGTCATCACAAACGTGACTTATGGAAACTGCTAGTTCTCCAAGCTAATCAGTATAAACGTGAGCCAGCAAAATTTTGGAGTAAGATCCGACAACTTTTAGGGGCAAAGCACAAGGCTCCTAACTACCTAATTCATACCTTCACTGACGAGGATGATGAAGATGTTGAGATTAAACTTGATGACCCACAGGACCAGGCTAATTTGATGGGTGATGTATGGGAGAAAATTCTCTCCCATAATAACAGTCGTCGATTTAACAATAATCACTATCAGTTAGTAAATGAATGGAGAGATGAGAACTTAGATGATCTACAACCACTACCTTCCATCGATACTTCAACTCTTGAAGACGCCCACCCGCTTATTAGACCTATTACATTACTCGAGATGAGTCAGGTTATTGGAAGAATGAGAAATAGAGCCCCTGGCCTCTCTGGAATAACAATGAAACAAATAAAGTTTCTACGCAGAAATTGTAAACAGTCTTTGGTTAATATCTTTAATGCCATCTTGGCCTCAGGACATTTTCCATTTGTTTTTAAGACTGCTAGGATGATCTTTCTTGCTAAGTCCAATAAAGACACTCATCAACCAGGGAACTATAGACCTATATCTTTACTGGAAGTCACTGAAAATGTTCTTGAGAAAGTCATTTCCAACAGATTGAACTACTATATGGAGTTTAATCACCTTTTTACTGAAAAACAATTTGGCTTTAGAACACACAGAGATACCCATCATGCAAAAAATATTATTTTCCATACTGTAGCAATTATAAAACATCAGGGCAATCTTGCCTTAATTGCCACCAGAGATGTTCATAAAGTTTTTGGTAGCTTATGGCATGATGGTCTTATATACAAACTCATTGACCTACCAGACCATAACTGGACTTTTCTCAGATTAATATATAGCTTCTTAGCTCAAAGAAAAATCATTCCCACCTTTCACGGCAGGTCGACAGAAACTTTTATACTAACAGCTGGTGTCCCACAAGGTTCTTGTCTTAGTCCAATTCTATTCAACATTTATGTGAATGATCTTCCTCAACCAGAGTTTAATGATACAATTATAACGCACTTTGCAGATGATGTTATCAATGTCGTCTCATCAACTCCGGTAACAGGAAAATACAAGTATGAGAGAGTCATAGAAAAAATGAATACTGAACTTCGTCGAACATCTAATTGGGAAAAGAAATGGAGAATTACGACTAATCCTGACAATGTCCTTGTTAGCACGATAGGATGTTTTGCATCAACCATCGAAGACAAAGGGGGTATCTCCATCAGAGGTACACCTGTAGCCATTAGAAATCCTAACAAGATCTTGGGATATGAAATAGACAGGCTGCTCCACTCAACATCTCATGTAAATAAAAAGATCAACATAGCCAAAGCCGGTCTTAACAGTCTCTTTAGATTTAATCAAGCTCCTCCGCATGTCAAAAAACATCTGTATAAAATGATAATAAGACCTATACTCGAATACCCTTGTGTCCCAATGTCATTAACAACAAAGACCAACATGCTACGGTTGCAACGGCTCCAGAATAGAGCTCTCCGCTTCATTACGGGTACCAGGAGGAGAGAGAGTTAAAATGGCAGATTTACACGTACAACAAGATATTACTGCCTTAAATGTACGCCTTGACACCCTGAAGAAGAAACAACTCTATGCAATGCAAGAACTCTACATGCCTGATAGAGAACATCCTATACAAGTTGAAAATATCACGGATTATATCATCAATACTCCTCACAGGACTCAAAGAATGACTCTCCCACAGAGAGTCCGTCGTTTTATCCATAAGACGATTACCATCGACCAATGATCTTGAGCAACCTCCCTGCAGATGAAGATGATTGGGTAACACCAGAACCCTTCTATGTTTACTAAGAAAATCATCGCCCCAATTAGGGAGACATCTTGTATAACATTCTACTGTTAAAATTATGTTACATTTACTATGGCGGGACACCACCTTGTAAGAAGCTATTGTATCAAGTAATTCTTTATAAACTGGCCAGAAAATTATTGCCTTCATTGTCGTTTAGATATCCGTTGTGCAATCGCAAAAAAAAAAAAAGCAATTGCAACTTCTATATTTACTACCAATTCAGAGTCATGTACTTATATATCTGTTATATCTATGTGACTCTGATGGGTTAGTATTATACCCCTTCAAGAATATTATATAATTCCACATACACTTTTTAAATTACACCAAAGTGGTTGGGCCGCTTACCTTTTATATCCTACCTCTCTCCCCCCCCTCCCACCCTTTTCCAATATTTCTATCCTTACCCATCCTTCTTCCTTACCCATCTTACCAAAGCTCTGGTCATAAGAAGAAGAGGTCACAGGGATAAGTAGGAATCTATGTAAAGGATACTTTCTGTTGCACAGAAGTGCTGAACTCAAAGAATAATGTAGTAGAAATCCTAGGCATTAAAGTTGAAAATAGGAATTTGGTAATTATCTTAGTATACAAACCTCCATCAGCAACTGCTGAGGAATTCACAGATCAGCTAACGAAGATAGATAGCCATCTGGATACGTCAGAAAATCCCGCACCAAATATTTCACTCCTTGGAGATTTTTAATTTCCCTCATGAAAAATAGACGATGGCACAACGTTTACCAGAAATATCTCCGGGAAGCACCCTGGCTCAACAGGCACATACCAGGGAACTAATGAGGCTTTGTGAAAATTACTCTTTAAACCAACAGGAAAGTGATCCCACTAGAAATGAAAATACCCTGGAATCGATATTAGCAAACAACGAGGAGATAATCAGAGACATAACGGTTACAAAGATAATATATTCTGATCACAACAAAATAGAAGTTCAAACGAGTATTAACTCAGGGTTAGGGAACTGCACCACTAATGTTAGAGATGGAATGTTCAGTAAGTTTAATTTTAACAACCACAGAACTGACTGGGAAAAAAAAACCATGAGCTATCAGACATACCCTGGGAATCAGACATGAAGGCCTTAAATCCCCACCAGTGCCTAGAGAAGCTGAATACAGAAGCATACAAGGTATGTATGAAACACGTACCATTGAGGAAACTCAGAAGAAGATCAGATATAGAGAGGGAGCGTAGGAGATGGTACAGAAGAAGAAAACGGGTTACTGAATTGCTTAAAAACACAAATATGCTGCAACAGAGGAAAGATGGGCTTATCCGAGAGATCACTGAATTAGAGCAAAAACTCAGGATGTCATACCTGACAGAAGAAGTACGAAGGGAACAAAAGCTCATACAGGATATTGCAAGAGACCCAAAATATTTCTATTTCTATGCAAAATGCAAGCTAAGAACTACATGTAGAACTGGACCACTACTGAGAGGAGACTCGTATACTGACGATGAACAAGAAATGAGTGAAATCCTAAAAGAACAGTATGAGTCGGTGTTCAGGAACCCACTATATGACAGCAAGGTAGAAAATGCAGAAATATTTTTTCAATCCAGCAGAAGGCCACGCAGACCAATTAACTGACATTAGTACGAATCCCATAGATTGCGAGAAAGAAATGATGGATAACATGCCCACTCACTCAGCACCTGGACGAGATTCATGGAATGCTCTATTTATAAAGAAGTGCAAAGTACCACTAGCACGAGCCCTCAGTATTCGTTGGAGATAGAGCTTAGATCTAGGTGAAATACCGGAGGCCTTAAAGAGTGCAGACATAGCTCCTTTGCATAAAGGAAGTAGTAGAGCACTAGCTAAACATTACAGACCAGTAGCCCTAACTTCTCACATCACAAAAATCTTCGAAAGAGTGATGAGACGGCAGGTTACAAATTTCATGGACCAGCACAACCAACATAACCCGAACCAGCATGGTTTTAGAGCAAGACGATCATTCCTGTCACAGCTGCTAAACCATGTACTCACTGGAGCGGAGGAGAGAGAGATACACGATAATATATACCTGGAAAATACTGGAGGTCCTGGTCCCAAATCTGCACACTGCCATAACATACTGGAGTGAGAGATATGGGAGGAAGTGTAAAATAAACCCAGTGAGGAGCAGGGGTGCGGTGGGGACAATAAGGGAACACTGTATCAACATCCGGGGTCCCACACTATTCAGCATCTTACCAGAAGATATCAGAAACACGGCAGGAACAAGTGTAGAAGCCTTGAAGAGGAAACTGGACAAGTATCTTCACCAGGTGCCAGATCAACCAGGTTATAATCTGAATTAACTGTTTCTGATATTGTTATTTCTTATCAGGTCACCTTTATTCGTGAAAATAAGGTCAAGTGTGCTTTCCAGTCTTGTTGGCGCCAATATCTGTTGGCTTAGGGTGAATTTATTGCAAATATTCAGTAACTCATGTGTGTATGTGTGTGTGTGTGTGTGTGTGTGTGTGTGTGTGTGTGTGTGTGTGTGTGTGTGTACTCACCTAATTGTAGTTGCAGGGGACGATTCACAACTCCTGGCCCCGCCTTGTCACTGGTCGCCACTAGGTCCACTCTCTCCCTGCTTTGTGAACTTCATCATACCTCTTATTAAAGCAGTGTATGGATCCTGCCTCCACTACATCAGCCTCCAGACTATTCCACTTCCTGACAACTCTGTGACTGAATACTTCCTAACATGACTCACGAAATCGTAATGACACGATTGCAAACAAACCATACCACGGGTGGGCTAACGTGACGGCCTGGAGTTTTGAGACTCACTGATAGCGGGTTCAAACCCCAGCCGTGGTATGGTTTACTTCCTAACATCCCTGTGACTCATCTGAGTTTCAGCTTTAAGTCTTGACCCCTTGTTGCTGTGTCCCATCTCTGGAACATCCTGTTTCTGTGGACCTTGGCAATTCCTCTCAGTATTTTAAATGTTGTTATCATCGCCCCCCCCTCTCTCTCTCTCTTGTCCTCCAGTGTCGTCAGGTCGATTTTCCTTAACCTTTCCTCGTAGGACATGTCCTTTAGCTCCGGGCCTAGTCTCGATGCAAACCTTTGCACTTTCTCTAATTTCTTGACGTGTTTGATCAGGTGTGGGTTCCAAACTGGTGCTGCTTACTCCAGCATGGGCGTGACGCACTCTGTGTACAGAGTCCTGAACGATGCCTTACTGAGGTGTTGGAACGCTATTCTTAGGTTTACTAGTCGCCCATATGCTCCAGCAGTTATTTGGTTGATGCACCCCTGATGCTGTCTTCTTTGCTCTTCCCCGATCTTCATGACTTTGCACTAGGTGGGGTTAAACTCTAGGAGCAAGTTGCTGGATTAGGCTTGCAGCCTGTCCAGATTCCTTTGTAGTATTCCCTGATCCTCGTCCAACTGAATTCTCTTCATTAGCTTCACTTATTCCAGAAACAGCACTTGTCCTAGGACCGACCCCTGTGGAACTCCGCTTGTCAGAGGCGCCCAGTCTGGCACCTCGTCGCGTACCATGACTCGCCGTTGCCTTCCTGTCAGGTATTCTCTGATCCACTGCAGTGCTCCCCTGTTATACCTGCCTGGTCCTCTAGCTCTTGTGTGGAACTGTGTCAAAAGACTTCTTACAGTCCAAGAAAACGCTATCTACTCATCCCTCTCTTGCCTTACCGCCGTCACCTTGTTCTAGAACTCCAGGATTTCCCTTCCCTGAAACCGTGAATAAACTCATTCCTGTAAAGTAAAAGCCGTAACGGCTTGACAAAGCCCCTGGAGAGCGAAACGTTGCCACAATAAAATGTCACATTAGTTTCACTTGTGTCCTTTTACTTTACATATTGTCGGCAATTCTACCAACATTACAAACTCATTCCTTTCTAGGTGCTCCACCACTTTGCATGGCTCCATGACTTTGCAGTCAGTGACACAGGTCTGTAGTTTAATGCTGCGTGTCTGTCTCCTTTCTTGAAAACTGGGACTACGTTTGCTGTCTTCCACACCTCAGGTAGCCGCCCTGTTTCGATAGATGTGTTGAAGATTGTTGTTAGAGGTACACAGCCCCCAACTGAAGGGTCACACTCCTAGGACTGACGCTACTCTCACGTATGTGACCCTCACTCACCTCCAGTGTTACTGGCCCACGTGTGTGACCCTCACTCACCTCCATCAGTGTTAGTGACCTACCACAGAGCCTGGGAAGGCACTTCACTGCACTCTTTCAATGATGAGGATCACTACGTACCCAATACCGGGGCATAAATCCCACGACTGGAGCGTCCATAACCTCCTTGCATATCCAGGAATCACCATGGAACCAGGACTGAGACATACCCTCCTTGCGTCCCTCGCATCCTTCCCTGCCTCCATCCCTGGACGTCAATAACGTACCCATTCCCTCCTCCCTCAAGCACTTTGGTGTTGCAGCTCACATTACATACTTTAAAATCACATCACTTGTGCATTTTCAGTTATAATTCAGACATAACAACACTGTGTACCCGTCCTCGCAAGACTTCCAATAGCACTCAATACTCTTTCTTAACCACTTTAAAAATTCCCGATACAGGTATTTACCCACATTTTTTTATTTTTATTGTTTCTTACAACTCCCGACGTCCCCCTCCGAGGTACGGTGACCTGAAAGAGGAAACACACATTCGAGTCATTTTATTGGTGTCTTGCGAGATGTGCCAACAGCAGTTGAGATGACCCTTCCAACCATAATATCCTCACCCCTCTTAGAGTACAGACACTGTGCCTCCCATTTCATTATTATATTCATGGGAAGTGCTAAATTCATATGAGTTACACAGCGCCTGGGAAATAAGCAACCAAGTTCGATTTTAGAAATGGTAGTTCCAATTCTTGGTTTAACAGACCAGCATCCATTCACTCCCTTTAGTTATATTAACACCACCAGTACCGAGGAGCATTCATGAAGCTGCAGTCATGGAAAAAATATACACTACGTATTTTTAAATATAAACTGTTAGGAACATATTCTTGATATTTCTACATTAAGCATTATTTGTATTCTTCTATTACAGTCAGTGAGAAGATCCTTTAAAAATACATCCCCAAGGATTGTTTATGACTACTAGTCTAGATTTCGTTGCTTATATTGTAAAGTTGAAGAAACAAAAGCACGTTAACGTTACGACTGAAAACCAACGACCTTAGTTACTCTTTACATACAAATTTTATGTGCAGTGTTTGTATTGAGAGGTGTGTGAGTATTTGGTAATTTTAGCACTAAAGCGAACGAGATAAACAAAATTACGTGACATTATTCAGTAGCACACTAACATTAAAAATGTACAGGGGAGATGGAGGAAGAAATGACGAACACTCATCATGTTAATGCTGCTTGTGCCTTTCCAGTGTTCAGTAAAATTCTCTTGGATAAAGTGGACTGTTTAAGATGTGAGTGCTGACTTGGTAATTTGGCGACGAAGCATCTCTTGCCTCCCTGGCATGCAGGGAAGAGATGCTTGGGTAGAGGGTTGTGGGTATTAAACCTGGGTTGTGCTCCTTTCAACTTTTCTAACGCTCTTCTCTATATATTTTTTTACTCTACCTCTCTCTCTCTCTCTCTCTCTCTCTCTCTCTCTGGTTATGAACATACATATACTGTGCTGAGTTAAGGTTACACAGAGCGTTATGTCAGATCAAATAGTAGGTTGTTAGGTAAGACACATATGCAACAGTTAGGTATCTTTATTTCGAAACGTTTCGCCTACACAGTAGGCTTCTTCAGTCGAGTACAGAAAAGTTGATAGAAGCAGAAGATACTTGAAGACGATGTAATCAGTCCATCACCCTTAAAGTTTTGAGGTGGTCAGTCCCTCAGTCTGGAGAAGAGCATTGTTCCATAGAATGAAACAATATGGAGATGAAGTGACAGGATGGAGCTTATATAGCGCCAAGAGGTGAGACATAGGTCACTAGAAGAGGTAAGAACTCAGATGTTGGGAGGTCAGGTCCCTCTCAAATCCAGCCGTTCTCACTAGTAGAGGTTGTCGAAGTTGACTGTAGGTCTGTACCGAGATACCCTTGTGTTGCAGTGTCTGACAAATTGAACATTAAAATGGTATAAAATACCGACAGGTTGTTAGGTAAGACACATATGCAACAGTTAGGTATCTTTATTTCGAAACGTTTCGCCTACACAGTAGGCTTCTTCAGTCGAGTACAGAAAAGTTGATAGAAGCAGAAGATACTTGAAGACGATGTAATCAGTCCATCACCCTTAAAGTTTTGAGGTGGTCAGTCCCTCAGTCTAGTGACCTACCTCTTCTAGTGACCTACGTCTCAACTCTTGGCGTTATATATAAGGCTCCATCCTGTCACTTCATCTCCATATTGTTTCATACTATGGAACAATGCTCTTCTCCAGACTGAGGGACTGACCACCTCAAAACTTTAAGGGTGATTGACTGATTACATCGTCTTCAAGTATCTTCTGCTTCTATCAACTTTTCTGTACTCGACTGAAGAAGCCTACTGTGTAGGCGAAACGTTTCGAAATAAAGATACCTAACTGTTGCATATGTGTCTTACCTAACAACCTGTCGGTATTTTATACCATTTTAATGTTCAAATAGTAGGTGTTGAAAATTTGGTACAGGGAATCAAATATCTTAATGATCCAGAAGGCTAAGTATAGCACCCAATTTTTTTAAAAGGACTATGAAATTGGTACCTACACAGCCCCAAAAATATGTGAACTTTCTTTTGCGTACGACAGACTAGCGTTGAAAGTTTGATGCCGATAAGGAAGACAGACATTCTTAAATTATCACACGGCAATCATATAAAAAAATATGACAAACTGTATACGTAACCCCTTCCTGGAATAGCTAATGAATTACAGATCCTTAAATAATAAATATTTATGATATATAACAATTATTTTTTTGGTTACTGATAAACTGGTTGCTTTACTGCCAACAAAAAAAAAAGCAAGAGGCGATGAACATATTTTTTTCTGCATATTCTGGACAATGACCCGAGACTCCCTGCAATCCCTATAATCCAAAGCATTCCTATAGGAATCCAGCTTCAGGGTATAATTGCCAATTCTAAAATATTTCGTTTTAGCCCTGAGGTACAAGAAACAAGGACTCTAGTTTCCGGCCATTTTTCTGGACTGTTCCAAACTCACGTGCAGTTGAATATTGCATCCGATTCCCAAACTGTTTGATTGAATATCAGTGTTGTGTTAACCTAGCATCAGAGGCTTGCCAGTGTCTCACATAAGATAAGTTGCAACCATTATACCCAATCCTGTAAATACTGCCAACATAATGTTGAGGTGAATTCTTAATCAAATTTCTTTTAACCATCCATGACTTCATAAAAACTACTTGCACATGGAATCTTACTGCGGCATTTGGCAGGACAGATAAATTTTTATTGTTTGGAAGAGCCAACACATTCTTAATCTGAGGAGTTATCTTAGGTTCTGTGCTATGACAAGTTTTCCTAACTGCCAGCAAAGACGTTCTTGAAACTCATTAGGTTAATGTAGTTTCGTAGCAATATCAAAGAACTTCCTAATTTCCATTGCACACTCAATAAGCTCTCAGAAACAGTGAGAAAGATTCTTCTTGTTAATTTTGTTTCGCGGTTATGGTAGTAGTGGATATATGAGCAAACCCGGTGGATCAGAACATCTAAGAACGGAAGTTCAAAGTCCACATCTTTCTCCATGGTGAGTTTAGTAAACGAGAAAAGAGTGTTAAGTCTCGGTGAAAATGTGTTCAGGTCCTTATCATTCGACCAAAGACACAAGCTGTTATCCACATATCTGAAATACTTAGCTTCACAGGGCAGGATATCTTTCATCAGTCGAGTCTCAAAAATCTCCATATATAGATTGCTTTTCCTACAGCCATTCTCTGCCTTTGAGTGTAATATTTCCTTTCAAACTCATGCCTACAATAAACTACACACAGCGTAATCAACTAAGTAATAGCGTTCTTGATGAATGGCATAGGAAACCTAACATAACATATCGGGAACTGGAACTCGGGTGAACAACGGGGTGATGTCAGAACTTACTAGTGTAAAATCAATAGACATTTTGCAATTTGTCAATGAGGTCAACAGAGTTTTTTACGTGGAGTTCAAAGATATTGCCAAGTACTGTTTCCTCATATATCCACTACTACTCTAACCACGAAACAAGAGTAGAAAGAGATGTCTTTTTCACTTTGTTTCTGAGAACTTACCTAGAGTGCAGCCCTAAGTTTCTTCATGAGGAAATTAGGAAAATCTCTGATATTGCTAGGAAACTATGTTAACGTAATGAGTTTGTAGAAACAGCTTTGCTGGCAGCTAGGAAAACTTATCATAGGGTTGAACCTAAGATAACTCTTCAGATCAAGAATGTGCTGGTTCTTCCATACAATGAGAATTGATCTGTCCTGCCAAATGCCCTAAAAAAATTCAACATACAACATAGTTTTCAACATACAACATGGTTCAACATACAGCATAGTTTTTTTAAGAATTTACAGACGGCTAAAAGAATAAAGAATTCACCTCAACATTACGTGGGTTGTTTTTACAGGAATAAGTGTAACGGCTGCAGCTTATCTTACATAGGATAGACTGACAAACCTCTAGAGGTCAGGTTAACACAACAACGATATTCGACATGAACAACTTAGGAGTCAAATACAATATTCAACCACACCCGGGTTTACAACAGTCCTGCAAATTGGTTGAAAGCCAGAATCCTTGTTTTTGTACCTTATGGATGGAGAGAAATATTTTAGAATCAGCAATTATAAAATATAATAAACGTTTATTATATAAAAGTTTTGGAATATTCAGATGCAATTCATTTATAACTGAGGTCATTGTGCATAACCTGAAGCCGGTTGCTATATAAATGCTTTGGATTGTCTTAAGTGTCATAGTTCTACACTGAAGAATTAGGGTATATTCTTCAGCTATCTTATGTTAGACCAGCATCTGCTCAAGAGTTGGGTGGGATAGATTAACTATAGACCTCTCCCTCTGGACATACTATAGATATCTCCCTTGTGTTTTGAGTCGGACATAGACCCATTTTCTTGACTCAAGAAATCGTAATGACACGATTGCAAACAAATCATACCCCCGGCCGGGATTGAACCCGCGGTCATAGAGTCTCAAAACTCCAGCCCGTCGCGTTAGCCACTAGACCAGCTAGCCACAATAAGATTCATCCAACTAGGTATATTTCTACACCATAGGAAAGTTAGCACAGGCACCTCTGTGACCACAAATACAAGTTTTTACAGACGAATCTCCAGCTAGCGTGGCCGTGACGAACTCTAGCTCAAGTCCCTTCACTGCCGTCAACATGACTCAAGAAATCGTAATGACACGATTGCAAACAAATCATACCCCCGGCCGGGATTGAACCCGCGGTCATAGAGTCTCAAAACTCCAGCCCGTCGCGTTAGCCATGTTAGTCATGTTGACGGCAGTGAAGGGACTTGAGCTAGAGTTCGTCACGGCCACGCTAGCTGGAGATTCGTCTGTAAAAACTTGCATTTGTGGTCACAGAGGTGCCTGTGCTAACTTTCCTATGGTGTAGAAATATACCTAGTTGGATGAATCTTATTGTGGCTAGCTGGTCTAGTGGCTAACGCGACGGGCTGGAGTTTTGAGACTCTATGACCGCGGGTTCAATCCCGGCCGGGGGTATGACCCATTTTCTTAATATTATAGAATTTTCCTAAGACAATTGCCAGATATGTCTATATTCAGTATTTAAAGTCTTTTATATCGTATCGAAGTCTGACTGAATTTTTGATTACTGTTATTTCAATAATGTTGTTTCATAGGTAGGAGAGACCGGGGCTAGTTGGCAACAGGGGTAAGCTGACACACTTGTAATAATTCAGATATTTACCGCTAGACGGCGTTATTTACATCATAGGATCACCACGTGTTTCCTCACTCACCAACAAGCTACCATACCAAGAGGTTGTAGTACTTAACTGGAGTGGGGGAAAATTTTATTTTGATGCCGGTAAGTAAATTATGATTCGCTTATACTGTTTGCCGTAACATGTATGGGGTTAAAGATGAGAAATATCCAATTTAGCCATAATTTAACTAAGGGTTTAAGGATTGTTAACCCATGAAACAGTTTATGTTAAGTTTATTAATATATACTAAAACCATTTATTTATGAACATTGGTATGGTTGGGGCAAGTTGGCTCAACAAAAATGGGGCGAATTGGCATTGCCATTTTGACTGACACGCCAGTGAAAAAGACACTGGAGATAATATCAAAAGAATCAAAGAAGAAACAATCAAAGAAATCAAAACGTGTTCATGGTGACGAGGAAAGTTCAAATGAAGAGGACAGTTTCTGTTTGGTATGTATGGGTCCTTTTTCCTAAAGCAAACCATGAGAAGTATGGATACAGTGTAGAATGTGCAAGTTGTGGGCCCACGAAGCCTCCACTGATAAAGATTTGTTTTATACATGCCACAACTGTGACTCAGATGATGATTTAGATTAAGTTCACCTCAGGTGTTAAGTATTCTGTCCAATTATTATCTGAAGTGCAATTATTTTCAATTGAATGTATAACACCTAGTCAGTTTTTAATTTTATTTTATTAAGAAAAGATTTTTTAAGTTTCTATGGAACTGAATATTCTTGAAATGAAACATTGTGAATAATCAGTATCTAAATTTACTGTTACATATTTCTAATTTATTATTACTATTTGCTGTGTTAACTTACCCTAGAGTGTGTGCCAACTTACCCCGTACATATCGACACCATGCCTAACCCTTCTAGGGTAGGGTAGGTGCCTGAGCCAGAGCTTACAGCTCACAAGACTGTCATTCCCATTAGCCCCCTTGGGGCGGGGATGGCAGACCAGAGAGGCCTAGCTTGTGGCTAGACCGGGGGGACAGTTGGTTCCAAAGATGAGGAGGTACTTGTGCCTCCTCCCATGGGAGACTTAGGTCTCAGACACTCCCTAAAGAGGGAGCCAAGGCCGGGCCACCACTTGGAAAAGACCCGGGCCTGGAGAATACCGGCGAATCTTTAATAATAAATAATACCCCGTACATGGGGCTTGTTGGCACACGTAAAATGTTTTTTTCTAAGGAATGCTGCACAGGTCGCCGTTGTCCAGCGGTGAGAGTAGCCACTCTCATTGCTGAGGTCCAGGTAACAAACTCTGGAGATTAACATAAAAAATAACATTCTAAGGAATGCTGAGCTTTTGTTTCGAAAGAAAATTATTTTTTTATTTCATGAAAAGTAAAATGAAGATTTATATTATTCACTGGAAGTATAAAATTACCAAAATCGTTTGCTGTTTTTCTTTCATCACCGAAAATGTAAAAAAGTGTGCCAACTAGCGCCGGTCTCCCCTAATTACTAAATTATCAATGCTTCTGGGCTGGCTGTCTTCTACTACTTCAGTGCTCTGCTTTCATCTTTCTGGCACATGGCAATGGTCTGTCTGGCGTCATTTACCTCATTCGTGTGTGTGTGTGTGTGTGTGTGTGTGTGTGTGTGTGTGTGTGTGTGTGTGTGTGTGTGTGTGTGTGTATGTATAATATATATATATATATTATATATATATATATATATATATATATATATATATATATATATATATATATATATATATGTCGTACCGAATATGTAAAACTGGTCAATTAGCAAGAACTCATTTAAAATTAAGTCCTTTCTAAAATTTTCTCTTATACGTTTAAAGATATTTTTTTTCATTAATGTTAATGTAAAAATTTTTAATTTTGCACCAAAAGGAACTTAGAAAACTTACCTAACCTTATTATAAAAAGATCAATTTATTTTAGCCTAACCCAACTAAATATATTTTAGATTTGTTTACAATAATTTAATACTAAACAAACACAGTGAAATATATTTTTTTTCGTTAGGTTCAGAATGATTTTGGCGAAATTATTGCATACACAAATTTCCACTTGTCCTATATGACAAGATGAGCGTTGCTATTTAAGCCAAGATCGCAAGTTCTGCCTATTCGGCACGACATATATATATACATATGTCGTGCCGAATATGTAAAACTGGTCAATTAGCAAGAACTCATTTAAAATTAAGTTCTTTCTGAAATTTTCTCTCATACGTTTAAAGATATATATTTTTTTATTAATGTTAATGTAAAAAATTTTAATTTTGCATCAGAAGAATCTTAGAAAACTTACCTAACCTTATTATAAAAAGATCAATTTATTTTAGCCTAACCCAACTAAATATATTTTAGATTTGTTTACAGTAATTTAATACTACACAAACACAGTGAAATATATTTTTTTTCGTTAGGTTCTGAATGATTTTGGCGAAATTATTGTATACACAAATTTTGACTTGTCCTATATGGCAAGATGAGCGTTGCTATTAAGCCAAAATCGCAAGTTCTGCCTATTCGGCACGACATATGCAAAACAACCACTGTGAAAGAATAGAGAAATTCCAAGCGCTTTCGTGATCACTCACATTATCAAGGAAAAATAAAAGTAATTTAATAATACATTGGACAAATAATAATTTTAAAATTCTTAATTCTTGGGTAGAAAAGTTTGTTTGTGGGTTGTGTGAAGGACCTGTCTAGTTGGGCCAGCGGACCTGCTGCAATGTTTCCTTTCTTATGAGTCGCGCATCAGGTGTTGCTTTGTTGTGAGATGTGATAGTGAGGTGTGGTCTAGACCCTTTATATGCCTTTCTTTGATGCATTACTTTTATTGTTCCTTGATAATGTGAGTAATCACGAAAGCCCTTGGAATTTCTCTATTCTTTTACAGTGGTTGCTTTGCATATTCTGAAATCACCTGTTTACTCTGATCTTATTGCATATATATATATATATATATATATATATATATATATATATATATATATATATATATATATATATATATATATATGTCGTGCCGAATATGTAAAACTGGTTAATTAGCAAGAACTCATTTAAAATTAAGTCCTTTCTGAAATTCTCTCTTGTACGTGTAAAAATATATTTTTTCATTAACGTTAATGTAAAACTTTTTAATTTTGCACCAAAAGAATCTTAGAAAACTTACCTAACCTTATTATAACAAAAGCAATTTATTTTAGCCTAACCCAACTAAATATATTTTAGATTTGTTTACAATAAATTAATACTAAACACAGTAAAATATATTATATATATATTTTATATATTATATATATATTTTATACATATAATATATAAATAATATATATATAATTATATAAATTATATGAGATATGTATCTATGAGAATATCACTGTAGTAAAGTATTCTCGAAGTTTTACTGTAAGTTAAGTGCCTTCAGCACTATAGTACCATGAGAACTCTTCTGTATTACTCAACCAGAGAGAGAAAAGCTTTGTATCACACTCCATGTCATATTAATCATTTTAAACACTTTTATATTAAAGATAGTAGATTTTATCTTGTCAGATCATTGCCTCCTAGTTATAAGCCCAAATCTCTAAAATAATGGTATTTCTACCAAAGGATAACTAGACTTGTCTTTGATCCAACTACTAAATATGTAAAGGGATTCATTCAAGAACTCCCTGGAGTTGTCTACACTCTTCAGTTGTGTAACCCAGCAACACGCAAAATTTCTCTTTTTACAACAAAGGTGAGGTCCAGTTTTGTTGGTTCATCCTCTCCTTTCTCTCTCTCTCTCTCTCTGGTAGTGTCCCTAACGTGTTGACAGATGAGATTTTCCAGTACCACCTCCATCATCTTAGCCCTCCACGTTTCTTGTCCCTTCTGTGGTGTCAGATTATCCCAGTCAGTTTCCTTGTGATTGAAGTCACCCACAACTAATAACTTTGCCCTGCCCACGTGGGCCCTTCTGGCCCCCCTCAGCTAATGCATTAACCATTGGTCTGTTGCTCTCATCATATTCTTGCTATGGCTTCCTGCTATTCTGTGATGGGTTATACATCATTGCAATCACCACCTTGGGATTCCCAGTCTGAAGTGGCAATGCAACTCCTCTACCCCCTCTATTCCCTATATCTCTCCAGTTGGAAAGATGGCGTCTGTGATTCTTTCGTTCCACACATCATACTTTTTTCATATTCCATCTGCACTGGTGTACCATACCTTTAGCTTCTTTTCCAACACTGTATTATGGGGGGTTTGTGGGGAATGGGGAAGTGATATGGTGCTCTGGGAGTCTACTGTGTAGGGTGGGGTGAGGTCTGTGAGTGTGGAGTGTGGTTTGTTTTTGGATAATAGGTTTGGTTGAAGAGTTCAGTGGGTGGTTGCACATGCTGCTCTCCTGACTCAAAATGTCTCCTTTTGACTCTAGCTTTGTCTCTCTTTTTAACCCCTTTCATCTTTGTATCCTCTCAGTCTCTTTCATTTTGTTCTCATTCTGTTGCGATCGAGGTACACCCTCTGATGTAGTTTCTGTTGCAGGATCTTGTTCTGCACCATTTCCGTCTTAGTAGTCAATTTGACTTGACGATTTCTCCCCCTAAATTATCCACCTATTCTCTGAAAATTTTTCAGGCCAGTCATGTCCTCCTCTTTGTTTTTTTTTTTTTTTTTTACACAGGGTTTGACAAGGTTAAAGATCCTTAGCTTTATTGACAAGCTATTTACAGGTTAAGAATTTCTAACTTTATTGGCAAGCTAAGAGCTGTTACCTACATCAGCTCATTTGAAAGCATTTTTATTGTTATGAGACATACAAGTAGGGAACAGGATGAAGTTGGAGCCATCTGTGGGCCAGCATTTTCATTTGATCAACTGACTTTATCTCGTTGACATCATTATGCTGTACGAATGTGTTCCATACTCTAGTCATCCTGGGTATATAGGATCTCAGATCGAGTGAAGTTCTGGAGAAGGGTACAGCCAAAGTGAAGTTGCTGCTTTCTGCCCGTCTTGTGGCATAAAAGCTTGTTTCACGCTGTCCTCGAAGTGGATCCAAGTGTGGTACTTTGACAATATTGGCCTTGTACATAACAGTAAGGCCACCCACATCCCTCCTATGTTGAAGGCTCTGCTGAAATGACAGATCTACCCAGGATGGGTCCAGGCGAGAGATGAGAAGTCTTGCTCTGTTCTCTACTCTGTCAAGCAGTCGCAGATGAGAGGGGGGGGGGGGGCAGGCAAACGTAGAAAGTGGAGCATACTCAAGGTGCGAGCGTACTTGTGCCTCGTACAGAATCTTGCAACCCCTACTGTCAAGTAGATGCAAGATACGGCGAAGTGCTGCAAGCTTCCTGGCTGCCTTGTTTGCAAGATTTACAACATGGTTCTTCATGGTTAGTTTGGAGTCAAATTTCACCCCAAGGATATCAACTTCTTCTCCAGGTGCCAACACCCTCCCATTCATCCTTACTACTGCACCAGCATTACCATCATGGTGCCTAGAGACGATCATCATTTGCGTTTTCTCAGGTGCAAATGTTACTTGCCATCTATTTCCCGAAGCTGATATAGCTCTCAGCTGGTGATTGATGTAGCTTAGAGCAGCTGGCATTTCTTCTCTTGGATAAGTGAATGTCAGTTTGCAGTCGTCTGCATATGCATGTGATTCTGGGATGAGATGAAGAAGGTCGTTGAAGTAGACATTCCATAACAATGGTCCCAGCACGCTTCCTTGTGGAACACTTGCCCCAATAGGATGTCTTGCTGATTCCGTTCCATTGAGAACTACACTTAGAGATCTACCATGAAGGTAATCACTGAGGAGACATAGCGTAGAGCCTGCAATTCCCAGTGCTTGAAGTTTTGCTAAGAGGCCCTGGTGCCACACCCAGTCGAAAGCGCCAGCAATGTCTAGTGCTACCACACAGCTGACTTTGGATTCATCCAGTGACTGGTGGCACTTAGTGGAGAGGTTTAACAACAGATCAGCAGCAGAGTAACCTTTCCTGACGATCACAAAGTAGTGAGTGATAGTCAAAAAACTCTGTCATTTGTCTTGAGATTATTGTCTCAAGGATCTTATCAGTGATTGACAGGAGTGACACTGGTCTGTAGTTGCTGATATCTGCTCTGCTCTTCTTTTTGTGAACAGGGACTACATTTGCCTCTTTCCATAGAGAGGGCCATTTACACTGTACTAGGCAGTGCTGAAAGATGCGAGTTAGAGGTGCTGCTAGCTGGTCTGCACACCTTCTCAGCAATCTTGGGCTCAACTTGTCTGGGCCCACAGCCTTTTCTTGGTCAAGCGATTTAAGAAGGAAATACACCTCCTCCTGCCTTATTGTCACCACTGACAGTTTTGACACAGTTCTTGCAGTTAGCCAAGGAGGGTCCCTTGCTGGATCAGGAACTTGCATTTTGGTAGCAAAGTGTTCAGCAAAGAGGTCCACCTTCTTTTGACTACTAGTAGAGGTGGTCCCATCCTGTCGATTTAGAGGTGGAATGAGTTCATCAGGCAGATAACCTTGTCTGTCCTTGACCAGGGACCACCAGGTTTTGGAGCCTACCCTACCTGATGCTAGCTTTCTTTTAGTGTCCACCTCCCATTTAGCAATGGCCCACTTTTGAACATCACCCATATGTCTACAGGCTTGCCTGTGCAAGTTCCTGTTATAGGTGGTAGGATGTCTCTTATACCTTCGCCATGCTTTGTACTTAGCAGTAGCAGCCTCTCTACAACGATAGCCAAACCAAGGCTGATCCGTAGGCTTCGTCACATATTGCCGGTGAGGAATGTGTTTTTGTTGTAGATTAAGGATGTGTCCAGTGAAGGCTTTCACTGCGTTGTCAACATCCCCTTGGAGAAGAGCATTCCAATCGGTGGTGGCGAGCTCAGAGCGAAGGGCTGGCCAATTACCTCTTTCCCATAGCCAGGCTGTGCGTGTGGACTCCTCACCTCGTTCTGTTGGGATCTTAAGTGTCGTAAAAACAGCCTTGTGGTCAGACGATCCAACATAGCCGAGGGGTTGACAAGTGACTATGCCTTCTGCCAGATCACTCACTACTGGGTCAAGGGATGAGTTATTCAATCTCTCTTTTCTCTCCCAGTCATCTTTTATCGTATGTCCTCCCTTTGGTTTCCTGAAACCCATGAATAAAAACTGACCTCTCCCTCTCCTTTCCATTGCTTTTCCCTCTACATCTCTGGGTCCCATTTAAACATAGCCATTGCTGCTTCCCTTATCATTTCCTGGATCTCCCGGTGGCAAGGTCGTGTGTGTGTGTGTATTGTCTGAAAGTAATAACATCTTACAAAGAAACAATGGGCATGGATAACACTGATAATGATGATTATTATCAGAGATGTTTAACAACTGCCTGTTGTGAAGCTACAAGGAACTAACAGAATTTCTTTCAACAAATCCTTACTTAAAAAAATTGTGAAAAAAGGATGGTTTAAGGCAATAGCTCCCGAAGATTTGCTTAAATTCATTATATGTAACTGCACCAAAATTGAAAAGGCAATGCAATATATATGTAAGAAGCATAAAATGTTGTACACGAGCGCATGTACAGATTGCCTTGCTGTCAGGTGCTGTTCCTCACCAGAGATAAACATGGAAGAAAAGTGAAGCTTATCGTTTTCATTATGTACAAGAAAGAATAGTCTGATTTTGTACTAAAATGGAGTTATTAAGCAAGTACAGTTTTTCAGTTTATATTTGCCTTTTCATTACAATCAGGTATATTACATAGCAACAGTGTTACTAACAATATTGGGTTACAGGGATTTTTCACTGTATATAACTAATTACCTTGAAGTGAACCATCATGTCTAAATGAAAACACATTTTTTCTACCAAAATATTGTTAAAAGAGTTTTTGTGTAAACAATACCATAAAACACTTTACAAATAAAGATAACCATTACACATTTAATCCTTTTCAAAAAATATGTAAAGAAAATTGTTAAAATAGTGAAAAAACATTCAGTGTCATACACCTTTGCAAAGGCAATTTCGACCAGTAACACTTTTATAACAGGCCACAGTCTCGTATTTGTAATATTAAATTGAGCAGAAGGATAAACGTGAACCTGTTCTCTGTGAGACTGTCACGATGGAATGGTGACCGCCTCACCTACCGTGCCGCGTCACACGGCTTGACATTTCACCATCGTCTTTCTCAGTTTTTTTAAAAACCCGTTGAGAGAAATCTTATTACAAATTCTTCCATGTTCACCATTTCCTTGGTTAAATTTCATTAATTTATATAGTAATCAACACTGAGGATTTAATTGTACATCTGACACCAGCCGTTGAGTATCCTCGAGTTCCTGACACTAAAATTTTGCAATAGGTTTAATTAATATCGTAATATAAGTGGGTTTCATGACAGAGAGAGAGAGAGAGAGAGAGAGAGAGAGAGAGAGAGAGAGAGAGAGAGAGAGAGAGAGAGAGAGAGGGAGCGAGAGAGAGAGAGAGAGAGAGAGAGAGAGAGAGAGAGAGAGAGAGAGAGAGAGAGAGAGAGAGAGAGAGAGAGAGAGAAGAGAAGAGAAGAGGAGAGAGAAAGTGTAATTCTCACGAGCTACAGCTTAGACACTCATTCAGAGGATAGAACTCTCATACAGTATTCATCAGCTGGAAGCCTCTGAGGAACTGAAGCTGCCAGGAAGCCCCTAGATACAATGTAGCCCACCCTGGGCACCCCAGCACAGCTGGTAATTACTACGTGTATAAACGGGTCTTTCACTCAGAAAGCAAAAAGCTACTATGCTTTAATCTGGTTTCTGATGACATGGGGAACAGTGGTTAAGTTTTCTGCACATTGAATATACAACGTACACCACAGTAATCACAATGATGATGACGATGACGATAATGACGCTGATAATGATGCCGGTGATGATAACGATGAAGATATACGGTTGGTAATGTTTTTTCCACCTAATATAATAATCTTAAAATATCTTAATGACGTTTACCTGATGATTGACATCGGACACAGATAATGGTATGGACGCTGTTATTGTCAGGTTGGTGGTGGTGACAGGTGACAGTATTGTCAGGTTGGTGGTGGTGACAGGTGACAGTATTGTCAGGTTGGTGGTGACAGTTTAATCATATGTGAGGAGCAGAATTTTTGAAATTTTGTGTAACTCTTGATTGGTTGGGGAAAGGAAGGAATGATGGCAAGAAGAAAGGAAGGAATGATGGCAAGAAGAAAGGAAGGAAGGATGGTAAGAAGAAAGGAAGGAATGATGGCAAGAAGAAAGGAAGGAATGATGGCAAGAAGAAAGGAAGGAAGGATGGTAAGAAGAAAGGAAGGAATGATGGCAAGAAGAAAGGAAGGAAGGATGGTAAGAAGAAAGGAAGGAATGATGGCAAGAAGAAAGGAAGGAAGGATGGTAAGAAGAAAGGAAGGAATGATGGCAAGAAGAAAGGAAGGAATGATGGCAAGAAGAAAGGAAGGAAGGATGGTAAGAAGAAAGGAAGGAATGATGGCAAGAAGAAAGGAAGGAATGATGGCAAGAAGAAAGGAAGGAATGATGGCAAGAAGAAAGGAAGGACTGATGGTCAGAAGAAAGGGAAAGAATAAAGGAAGGAATGATGGCAAGAAGAAAGGAAGGAAGGATGGTAAGAAGAAAGGAAGGAATGATGGCAAGAAGAAAGGAAGGAAGGATGGTAAGAAGAAAGGAAGGAAGGATGGTAAGAAGAAAGGAAGGAATGATGGCAAGAAGAAAGGAAGGAATGATGGCAAGATGGTAAGAAAAAGGAAGGAAGGAATGATGGCAAGAAGAAAGGAAGGAATGATGGCAAGAAGAAAGGAAGGAATGATGGCAAGAAGAAAGGAAGGAATGATGGCAAGAAGAAAGGAAGGAATGATGGCAAGAAGAAAGGAAGGAATGATGGCAAGAAGAAAGGAAGGAATGATGGCAAGAAGAAAGGAAGGAATGATGGCAAGAAGAAAGGAAGGAATGATGGCAAGAAGAAAGGAAGGAATGATGGCAAGAAGAAAGGAAGGAATGATGGCAAGAAGAAAGGAAGGAATGATGGCAAGAAGAAAGGAAGGAATGATGGCAAGAAGAAAGGAAGGAATGATGGCAAGAAGAAAGGAAGGAATGATGGCAAGAAGGAAGGAATGATGGCAAGAAGAAAGGAAGGAATGATGGCAAGAAGAAAGGAAGGAATGATGGCAAGAAGAAAGGAAGGAATGATGGCAAGAAGAAAGGAAGGAATGATGGCAAGAAGAAAGGAAGGAATGATGGCAAGAAGAAAGGAAGGAATGATGGCAAGAAGAAAGGAAGGAATGATGGCAAGAAGAAAGGAAGGAATGATGGCAAGAAGAAAGGAAGAAGAATGATGGCAAGAAGAAAGGAAGGAATGATGGCAAGAAGGAAGGAATGATGGCAAGAAGAAAGGAAGGAATGATGGCAAGAAGAAAGGAAGGAATGATGGCAAGAAGAAAGGAAGGAATGATGGCAAGAAGAAAGGAAGGAAGGATGGCAAGAACAAAGGAAGGAATGATGGCAAGAAGAAAGGAAGGAAGGATGACAAGAAGAAAGGAACGATGGCAAGAAGAAAGGAAGGAAGGATGGCAAGAAGAAAGGAAGGAATGATGGCAAGAAGAAAGGAAGGAATGATGGCAAGAAGAAAGGAAGGAATGATGGCAAGAAGAAAGGAAGGAATGATGGCAAGAAGAAAGGAAGGAATGATGGCAAGAAGAAAGGAAGGAATGATGGCAAGAAGAAAGGAAGGAATAATGGCAAGAAGAAAGGAAGGAATGATGGCAAGAAGAAAGGAAGGAATGATGGCAAGAAGAAAGGAAGGAATGATGGCAAGAAGAAAGGAAGGAATGATGGCAAGAAGAAAGGAAGGAATGATGGCAAGAAGAAAGGAAGGAATGATGGCAAGAAGAAAAATGCAAGACGCTCCTCACCCTCCTACTTATTCTCATAAGAATTATTATTGCTATTATTATATTAAAAATAAGTGTTAATTCCATTTGAGCTACACAGCGCTGGTCTTCTTAGACATAGTCATTAATCAGTGCAAAATATTAAATATATATTATATTGATAAAGTCACTTATTGGCTAAACGTCTACAAAATAAAGATACCCAGAAGTTGTACATGTGTTTAATTCATCAATATAGTCTTCTGTTGTGGTCGGAGAAGTTTATCTGGAGAGAGTTTATCTGGAGAGAGTTCCGGGGGTCAACGCCCCCGCGGCCCGGTCTGTGACCAGGCCTCCTTAGGTCAGTGTCCCAGGATGCGACCCACACCAGTCGACTAACACCCAGGTACCCATTTTACTGATGGGGAACAGACAACAGGTGGAAAGAAACACGTCCAATGTTTCTACTCTGGCTGGGAATCGAACCCAGGCCCTCACCGTGTAAAGCGAGAGCGTTAACCACCAGTGCAGTGCAGACAGATCTAAGATTTTAATCCTAGAAAAAGGAATTAACGTTGTCACTTATAAGCTTATCTAAACAATGTTGACCTTAATTAAAGTGAATGCGAAAAAATCTAGGCGTTTGGTTACCAGAAATGAAAAGTCATAGCAACAATGAATGAGTGTTCTCAATATATCTAATAGATTTCTTGGCTTCATATCAGAATGTATAAATAAAGTCCTACGGTTATACTTCAACATACAGATCCAGGGCGAGACCTCATTTAGATTATGCTGCTCATTTCTGGTCTCCATATTACAAGCTTAACATACCTGCACTCTAAAATAGAGACGGATGAGGAAGTTGATTCCGTGTATCAGAAACCTTTCCAATGTAAACAAGCTGAAGGTAGCGAACTTATACTCTTTGGAAAGCTGTACAGTTAGGGGAGATATGATTAAAGTGTACAAATGGAAAAACAGGAATATAAATAGCGTGTTGAAAATATCTAACCAAAATAGGACTCGCAGCAAAGGATTCAAGCTGGAAAAATTTAGAAGGGATAGCTGGAGGTACTGGTTTGGCAATAAACAAGTAGCTTTAAATATAGGTTGGACAGGTACATGAGTGGGTGTGGGTGGGTGTGAATTGGACTTACCTACCATGGGCCAGTAGGCATCCTTCAGTGTTCCATCGTCCAAGTATGTTCGTATGTAAAATACCTGGAGTATACCTGGAGAGGTTTTCGGGGGGTCAACCCCGCGGTCACAGACCGCGGCCCGGTCTGTGACCAGGCCTCATGGTGGACCAGGCTGTTATTGTTGGCCGCACGCAACCCGACGTACGAACCACAGCCCGACTGGTCAGGTACTGACTTTAGGTGCCTGTCCAGTGCCTGCTTGAAGACAGCCAGGGGTCCATTGGTAATCCCCCTTATGTACGCTGGGAGGCAGATGAACAGTCTTGGGTCCCTCACACTTATTGTGCTGTCTATTATAGTGCTAGTGGAGCCCTTGCTTTTCAATGGGGGATGTTGCATCGTCTGCCGAGTCTTTTGCTTTCATAGAGAGTGATTTTCGTGTGCAAGTTTGGTACTAATCCCTCTAGGATTTTCCAAGTGTATATAATCATGTATCTCCCCCGCCTGCGTTCTAGAGAGTACAGGTTGAGTAACTTCAAGCGTTCCCAGTAATTGAGGTGTTTTATCGCATTGGGTGTGCCGTGAAGGTTCTCTGTACGTTTTCTAGGTCAGCAATTTCACCTGCCTTGATAGGTGCTGTTAGTGTGCAGCAATGTTCCAGCCTAGATAGAACAAGCGACCTGATGAGTGTCATCATGGGCATGGCATCCCTAGTCTTGAAGGTTCTCATTACCCATCCTGTCATTTTTCTAGCAGATGCGATTGATACAATGTTGTGGTCTTTGAAGGCGAGATCCTCTGACATTATCACTCCCAGGTCTTTTACATTTGTTTTTAGAGTTATGTCAACAATCAAGCATTCCAACAGTAACGCTGCATGAATCAAATATGTTATCCCTGTTAGTAATTATTTCGATGTGTTTAGGGAATAATGCCAACTTGTTAATTTATATGAGACAGATTTTTCTGAAGGCGTTGAGAATATATTCAGTGTAATTACAGGTCATTTTATTACAGTGAACCTGTAGGAGGAGCTAGCGCATGTGTTTTTTTTTTTGATCGGCGCAAAAGTATATATCATAACGTCAAGTCTTTGTAAGGAAAAATAAACCCATAGAAATGTTGATCAGATCCCTTAGCTGCGTGTCATATAAGGACATAAGAACATTGTCAACTTTTATATGTATAATTCCTAGTTATGGACAGAATTTCATTTTCTGGTGACTTTCTCATGGGTTTTGCGTCTATGTCTAACTTGAAAGTAGTCACTGTTCTGTATGTCATTCTCTAAATGACAGCTTCGTCCTCCCGTTTCGGGAATTTAAAGACGAGAGAATTTGTTGCTTCAAAAAGACAACACTTAAGTGTAGAGAATGGATAAAATCTCTTTGCAGACTTACTGTTTTAAAACAGCGTTTCCGAGCGGTCAGGTAGTAAAGATGCCATGCGACATAATCATAGACCTTCAACTACAACTCCTTTCTCGCAGAAGAATAAGAGGGGGAGATTATGGGTGTCTAAGGATGGTCACACAGAAATAATTAGTGGAACTCTTTCTTGATAGGTTATCTGCTCAAAAAGTAGATTCTCAACAGTGAATGCCTACTTCTCATGCCAGTTAATGCCCCCTCTGGCGCGGGTATTGTCTAGTACCAACAGGTACTAGACAATACAAAAAGCAGGGCAAGATGTGCAAATACAATTGAATTGATTGGATACATCAAATGCAAAGGGACCTGACGAAGTGTCACTGTGGATTCTGAGAGAGGAACTGAAGCACTTTTTGAACCACTGAATAAGATCTACAGAAAGTTAATAGATACAAGATCTGGAAGACAGCAAATTCAATAAAGACAACCTCTTCATCAGTCTTCCTTTGGTAAAGTTTTTGAAGAGAATTCAGTTGCAGAAACACAGGTATTATCATGAATAAAATAATCGGGAATCCAGAATTAAGGAGTACCTAAGAAATGGAAATCAAGACAGTGAAAAGGGGTATTATAGATTACAGATTCATTGACTGAATCTTTTCTGTAAGATTCAAAGACAAAAGGGTTGTCACTCTATTGAAGAACGACAAAGGGGTCGAACCTGTTATAAAAGGTAAAGGGTTGCTGCAACGAGACCAAACAAGAGGAAGAGTTTGACTGTCCCTCTGTATTAATATCTATAATGCAGTGACAAAAGTGATATGCTAGTGCATATATACAAAACTCCAGTGAGATCCACGCAGTGGTACATGCGACTGTTTGGATGTCCTTGGTCTTGCCAGTTTAAATACATGGCTGGTGTATGGACATGATTATAATGTCACGGGTAAAAAGATACCAGATCCTAAAGTCATTGGAATTAGTTTGTACTGTCAGAACTTCACAATAAGCATGGGCAAGGAGATGACCATAATAAAATACATTTAAGTGGTGTTTGATTAGATTTTAAAAGTATTATTTTTTGGGAAATGTTACCACCATAGTCGGGCAGGACCCACTTTAGTAGCACTCCACTTTCTGGATTTTGCAGACAAATGAAAGAAAATTTAAAAAATAATATCTGTGAAGGCTTACTCAGCCCTGTAACAACTTCAGTCAGTATTACTAAGGCTGGCTCCTCCTCAGGAAAATTAATGCATAGAAAAAGAACAAAAACTGACAAACATAAACACTTTATTATTTAGAAAACATAAAATATAAAACACTTAAATATGAAATATTGATCCTACATTAAAGAAAATGAAAAATGAAAAATATAAATATCTGAATTCAACGCTAATATATATATAAAACTTGAGTGTCTGGTGTTGGTGACACTGCGTGTTGTTGAAATCGTAGCCGTTGCTGATGATGTGGGGGGGGGGGGGGTCGCAGGTGTTGGTGACAACCCACCGGCTCGATCTTATTGCCGTAAATAATCTATCCAGATGACAGGAAATCAGGTTCTTTACCGCTGCAATGATGAGGGGTTACGTCCTGATTCTTCATACATGTGCACAGGCAAGTAGATAAAACATGGGACGTCTCAGGACGATCGTCTGTCTCCTTCAATTCTACTCGTTGGTTGGCAGGTGACCCATTCTGTCATTCCAAGCTGGAAAGAGAGACAGGTTACCCACTGCTTAAGAAATCACTCTCCATGATAAGTACAATACCTAAAATAAGTGGTGATTATTAAGACATTTAACATAGAGCAAGATTGAAAGGACTAAGTTTATTATTTGTCAAAAGTGAAGCTTTCAACCAATAAGTCCACTAGAATATGAGCAGGCATGTACTTACAGTAGTGCTGGGAGCTGTGAGTCGAGTGATTACTGTGTGATGAATGCTGTAAATTCAGCGTCCATCAGGCATTTACCAGATGGGAATTCGCCTGTTGGAGAAACTCCAGTCTCATTGTTTAACACCTATGGAAAAGCTATCAGAATAATTGCAAGTGGAGATAAAATTGCACCTTGAGATGACGTCACAACCTAAACACAAAGAACCATCTGCAGTTCAAAAACAAACATACTTAACCCAGATTCGCTAGTTCTGCTAGTAAGATGTACTCGGAGCGACTGTGTCATACCTGTTAAATCTACTCGGAGTTACAAGGAATGACATTTTTTGCATCTGAGTTGGTCCAGTTCTCAGAGCAACAGCTTAGTTCCAGTCTGTGGTCACAATGCTTATGCAAAACTGTAAGGCCTACGCGATTAGAGAGGGGGCAACCCCAGCCTTCTGTGTATCAAACGGACTTAGGTACATTAGTAGCTGTAATTTAAAGCTCTCAAGAGACAGGGAATCCTCCTGAAGAATCCTTCTGGAAACCGGCACCTTTGAGTAGCCTAGGAGTTTTGATTCAAAACACTTAAGAGAGCTAGCAGCAGTAGCTTAAAATATTCAAAAGTTCAGGAGCTGTAAATCAACAATATCAAGAGGCACAGAAGCTGTAGATAATCACCTTCAAAAGTTCAAAGAACTGAAACTCAACTCAGTAAAATACTTAAAATACAAAAGTAAATCAGACGAAGCTAGGTTGGCTATACCCATTGAGTTTCCTGAGCTTCGTAATGGGGAAACTGAAGCAATAGGATGCGCGCCAGCATCCAAAGCCACCTCTGAAGACAGTTTTAAATTTTAACTTTCAAGAAATAATTCAGCTTAGGGAATCAAAAAGAGAGACATCTTTCTGAAAGCTGTATGAGTACATTTTAATAGTCAGCTCAATATTAGTTCATCTGATTAAAGCAGCAATTCATGCTTAGGGATGTGAAGTTGCTTCTGGGGAAAATTCCATACGTAGTGACGGGACGAGTTAACCAACCTGATGAGTTATGTCCTGTTCACCATTTACGCCAAGACCAGGTTGGCAAACATTACTTATTAGCATTTAATAAGTGTAAGTAGCTGTGTAGGGTTTAAGCCCTAAGTAAAGATTATTGTTTTAATCAGACTAGATAATGATGATGAATGCTACATTTATGACACATTCAATGAATGAAGAACGTTTATGCCATCATTACGTTGCTAGTGATGGTAACAGTGCAACCTTGCTCCCAAGAAAGATGTCGGTGTAGTTTAAAAAACTGGAGTGGGTGTTCGTACCACATAAAACGTCTTAAAGTTACATTTGCTGTACTGTATCTGTATTTTACTTCCTTAATAACATTTTACGATGTTGAGGCTAAAGAACTGAAGAAAGGAGGGGAAAGGGATTAATTGTAGGTCTTGGTCCAATTTGCTTTAGCGACATCGACAAGGTCACGGTAGATAGTTGGAGTCTGGTGGGGAGTGGTAATCTGCCAGTGTAGGGGAGTTCCCCGCCCGTAACGCCCTCTGGATAGTTTACTTTGTAAACTGAGCGTCAGGCGGAATTCACTTCATTACGGATTCCCACCTCCTCTGGCCACCACCATTGTCTGGCCCACAGTGAGTGCGTCTGAGCCGAGTGTGCAGAGATTAATTAAGTACTTAGTACTAGACAGGTCTGTTCTCACTTATCACACAGCTTTGCTGTTAGTGCTGCTTATATTATTACTCATCGCGTGGAAGAAAGATACTAGAATTATTATAATCTAAGGCATGCTAACGGTTTATTATACGTACTTGATCTGAGACTAGCGAGGGTGGAGAGTGAAGCAGGGGTAGTTAATAAGGGCGGAGAGGAGTGCTTAAGAAAGTACAATCAAAGTACTGTCAAAGAGATAGTCTGTCAAAGGTGGGGTCGCTAACTAGGATTGAAGATAAAGTAAGGGTGTTAGAGTGGTGACGACGTCGGAGATAAATTCTACATGTTCGCTGGTAAATAGGACATTCCAATAGAAAATAGCAAACTGAAATTGGAACCTGACAATTCTCAGAGTAGAGCTGGGCGCCTCTCCATGAGATACCATGAGTGAGATATGTGTGCCCGATGAGAAGACAAGGATCCTAAATAATGCTTGATATAATATAATTTGTTATGAATCAACAAAGAACAACGTTGTTGCCAACGGTTGTGAAGGTGGCTAGAGATTACAGCAAAATAGTTTGAGAATAGAATACCCCTTTACGAAACGGGAAAGTCATGTACCGACAACAGCGCAGCAGAATCCGTCTGCTCGTTACCCTGAGCTCAACATGACCAGGATTTTTTTTTTTTTTTTTAGATTTTGCTTTGAAGAAGCTAGTTTATTGTGCATAAACGTACTTTTATAAGTTCATGTTATCATAGTGGTTATAGATCTATTCAGCTTTCTAATTGCATTTCTATAAGAATGTTTATTTACCTATGCTAGACACAGATACACCAATGATATATTCTACATTCTCTTTCAGTATACTTTTCTTGGGTAACATATCAACTTCATCAGTGTGTGATGGAATCCAAAACAAGTGTACATTAATTCCTTTTTCACGGATTGTTGAGTATCTATATCTAGCTTCTCAATGAGCATGTTGTTAGTCATTATACGAGTCAAGACCTTCAGTGATGTCATAGAATCAGCAATGATGACAGTCAAACCCAGTGTCACAAGTTAACTTTAGCGCCATTAGTATGATAAACACTTCAGTTTGCAGCGTAGACACCCAGTTGTTAATTCTTATGCCTAGGGACCCAGCAGAAAACGATTTCTTTCTTTATACTAGAAATGCGATGCAACCAAGTTGTATACGAAGAACTATGAGATAAGGCGAATTAAATATTTTTTGACAGACCTCAAAGCAGTCTGGATGCAATAAATATAATAGCTATGAGAACTGCATACAGCTCAGCTGTGAGAATGATAGCCGAGTCTAATATATGACCTTACACAACACTTGTCTGGAACACTGTTGCAAACCCGACACCGTCAGAGGATTTAAAACGATCAGTGTAACTGCAACGGCATGAGAATGAGATCGGAAGTGATTGAGAAAAATGGAGTGAGAAGGAAAGGTAGGTATTGTAGCTTTCATGTACGTCAGTAGGCAAGAACAGATTCGAACTATCGGGACTCCCGAAGGGAGAAGAGAAAAGGTAGATATTAGATGAACATATAAAGGGGGGAAGGGACACAACTGAAAAGAAGCCAAGAGCGAGAGAAGACGGAGAGAAAGGGACGGAGTAAACGGATGTCAGTTGGTAACTGATATCCGTTACCAACGTGAAGGTCATGAGGGAGGACAAAATATCGAAGGCAATGGGCATCACGCCACTCGTTCAAGAATGGAATATTCGTCTCTGCATATAGGCTTTCGACGGGAGAAACGAAAACCACCCAAACATAAACGTAATCCTTGATGGTGAATGGGATCAAGATTAGAAAAAGTTGCGAGAGAGGCCACAGAATATATCTAGTAGCCGTTATCTAGTTTCAATATAATTAGGGCTGATTGAAGTACAAGGAGATTTCGACGATCCGCAACCCACGAAAGATGAACGAGGATTTTAAGGAGGTTCAGCCAGCTATTGCAAGTTGCTTTCAGAGAGTTAATATGTGGTTTCCTGGATAACCGGCAATCAAACAGAAGACCGAGAAATTTGACCGTGTCACGTTCAGGGATCTGGGAACCAGATAGGTACAGTAGAGTACTAGAGACAACAGTAAGTCTAGTAAAAATAATCTGGTGCGTTTTAGTACCAGAAAATTTAAACCTATGAGTAGTGGGTTAATGGGAAATACCGTCGATAGCATTCTGGAGAGTGGCTGTTACTAGGTAGTGCCTGCACAAGCTATAGCAGTCATCAGCAAAGTGATTACTAAATATTAAATGGGAGTACAGAGGTCAGATCATAAACAGTTAATAAAAAACGATTGGTGCTAAGCACGCATCCCTGAGGGACGCTTTTAACTTGGATATAGTCAGGGGAAAGCAGATTATCAACCCGGACACGGAAATGTCTCTCAGATAAAAAGTTTTTAAAGAGAAGAGTCTCATAATGTGTCTTTTACGTTTCTAAGACTAGAGTCAACGCTTGCCACTTGACAATCGTCGGCAGCTGACATTCGTCAGCCCTCGTAGTCCTATTAAGTCATTTTAATCTTGTTTGGTCGCAGGTGGGGGGAAGGGGGTTCTTCCCCATCCATAGGGAAGAACCCTAAACCAGGTTCTTTAGTCCATGATACGTCCCACTATCTTACCATTGCTCTAACCAGTGCAGTTTGCAAGTTGATGGAACGTCTAGTAAATAGATGTTTGATGTGGTATTTAGAGACAATTAGGCTTTCGTAAAGGCTGCTCCACTATCGACCCCATACTACGGTTATATACCTATGTTCGTGATGCCTTTCCTGGTAACCTCTTGGTTATCGTAGTCTTTTATGATCTTGGAAAAATATATGATACTACTTGGAGATATAACATCTTAGCGCTAGCTCATTCCTTACGCCTCCAGGGTAATCTGCCATTTTTCTTTAAAAACTTCTTGCCTGAGACACATTTCCATGTCCGGGTTAATGATCTGCTTTCCCCTGATTATATCCAGGCTGAAGGTGTCCCTCAGGAATGTATCCTTAGCACTAATCTTTTTCTACTAGCTGTTAATGATCTGGCCTCTTATCTCCCATCTAATATTTGGTCATCACTATGTTGATGACTTTGCTATAGCTTGTGCAGGCGCTGACTGCCATCTAACAGCAGCCTCTCTCTCCAGAATGCTATCGACCATGTTTCCCATTAGACCATTACTCGTAGAGTTAAATTTTTGGTATTAAAACACACCAGATTACGAGACGTACTGTTGTCTCAAATACTTTGCTATACCTGTATGGTTCACAGATTCCTGAACGTGATATGGTCAGATGTCTTGATCTTCTGTTTGATCGTAGGCTATCCTGGAAACTACACGTTATCTCCTTGAAAGTAACTTGCCATAGTCGGGTGAATGTCCTTAAAACCCTCGTTCATCTTTCACGGAGGCAGATCATCGAAGTCTCCTTTGACTTCATTCAGCCCTAATTTTATCGAAACTAGATTACGGCTACAAGACATATTCTGCGGCCTCTCCCGCAATTCTTTCTAAACTTGATCCCATTCACCATCAAAGATTACGTTTATGTCTACGTGGTTTTCGTTCCTCCCTTGTCGAGAACGTATATGCAGAGACGAAAATTCCATCCTTGAACGATCGGCTTGATACCCATTGCTTCCGATAGTTTGTCCGCTCTCATGACTTTCACGATCCTTCTGTATACGGGATGGTAACGGACGTTAGTAGAGGCTCATTATTTGTTCACCGCCCCTGTTTACTCCATCCGTTTTCTCCGTCTTCACTCGCTCTTGGCTTCTAGTATCAAACTTTTGTCTTTTCCCTTGAGAGGTTCCAACAGGTCGAGTCTGTTTTTTCCCACTGCTGTACGCGAAGCTCAAATACCTACAGTTGCTTCTCACTCCCTTTTTTTCCAACTACTTCCTGTTCCTTTCATGCCATTGCAGTTTGCGCTGATGGTTCTAAAGTCTCTGACGGTGTCGGGTTTGCAACAGTGTTCCAGACAGCGATGTGTGAGGTCATTTATTAGACTCAACTAGCATTTTCACAGCTGAACTGTATGAAATTCTCAAAGCTATCATATTTATTGCATCCAAGCCTACCTCAACATCTGTGGTAGTTTCAGACAGTTTTAGGGCTTTGCAAGCTATCAAAAATTTAATTCGTCTCATCCCCTAGTTCTTCGTATACAACTTTGGTTCCACCATAATTCTAGCAAAAACAAAGAAATCGTTTTCTGTTGGGTCCCTGGTCAAGTTGATGCTCAGGCAACGAGCAGGCGGACTTAGCTGCACCGTCAACGGTGCATGACCTTCCAGTTTCATATAGGGGTACTCCATTATCAGACTATTTTCTGTAATCTGTAGCCACCATCGCAACTGTTGGCAACAACGTTGGTCAGAGTTGATTCACAACAAATTACATTCTATCAAGCCGTGTTTAGGATCCTGGTCATCATATTGATGTCGTGGTTGGGAGACTAAACTTTTACGTCTTTGCATCGGGCACACGTCTCACGATTGGTATCTCATTTAGGGGTGCCCAGGTTCTAATTTCAGTTTACCAGCGAGAGTGCAGAATTTGCCTCTGACGTCTTCACCACTAACACTCATAATTTATCTTCCCTTCTCTCTGAAGGCCCCACCTTTGACGTTGACTTCCTCTAACTTCTTGACTGCAAAAAATTTTACTCAACTTTTGATTATACTACCTTTAGCACTCCTCACTGCCCTCACTATGTCTACTTCTGTTATACTCTCCAGATTAAGCATATTAAACAGTTTGCACACCCTACCCTGAAGCGCTCTATGACACTTGTGCATTTACCTGGAGTTTACCTGGAGAGGGTTTCGGGGGTCAACGCCCCAGCGGCCCGGTCTGAGACCAGGCCTCGTGGAGGATCAGGGTCTGATCAACCAGGCTGTTACTGCTGGCCTCACGCAAGCTGACGAACGAACCACAGCCCATTTGGTCAGGTACTGACTTTAGGTGTCTTCCCAATGCCTTCTTGAAGATAGCCAGGGTCTATTGTTAATCTCCCTTATGTATGCTGGGAGGCAATTGAACAGTCTTGGGCCCTGGACACTTATTGTGTTCTCTCTCATTGTACTCGAGGCGCCCCTGCTTTTCGTCGTGGGAATGTTGCATCTCCTGCCTAGTCTTTTACTTTCATAGGGAGTGATTTTCGTGTGCAGGTTTGATGCCAATCCCTTCAGGACCTTCCAAGTGTATATTATCATGTATCTCTCTCGCCTACGTTCGAGGGAATACAGATCAAGGACCTTCAACCGTTCCCAGTAATTTAGGTGCTTTATCATATTAATGTGTGCCGTGAAAATTCTTTGTACACTCTCCAGGTCTGCAATGTCGCCAGCCTTGAATGGGGCCGTTAGTGTACAGCAGTATTCCAGCCTAGAGAGCACAAGCGATTTGAAGAGAATCATCATGGGCTTGGCGTCCCTGGTTTTGAAGATTCTCATTATCTACTCACATTACTTTCCCGCTCTCTTGTATGTTTAGAATTTGTCGTATACCCTGATACATTTTTAATTTCTTCAAGTTTCCCATATCTGAGTAATTGAAATTTCTCCTCGTTGAACTTCATATTGTTTTGAGTGGCCCATTCGAAGATTTGGTTCATGTCCTCTTGGAGTCTCGCGGTGTCCTCGATGGAGGTCACTGCCATGGTAATCCGGGTGTCATCCGCAAAGGAAGACACTGAGCGATGGCTTACATCTCTGTATGTCAGAAATGAGGATGAGGAATAGAATGGGAGTACTGTGTCTTGTGAAACAGAGCTTTTTACCGTGGCTACCTGGGACTTTACCCTGTTTGCTATTACTATTCGTGTTCTGTTTGTCAGGAAGTTATAGATCCATCTACCAACTTTTCAAGTTATTCCTTTATCAAGCATTTTGTATGCTATTACACCATGGTCACACTTGTCGAAAGCTTTTGCAAAGTTTGTGTATACATCTGTATTTTGTTTATCCTCTACAGCATCCAGGAACTTGTCATAGTGGTCCAGTAGCTGGGACAGGCATGAGCGACCTACTCTAAACCCGTATAGCCCTGGGTTGTGTAATTGATGGGTATCTAGGTGGTTGGCGATCATGTTTCTTAGAACCCTTTCAAAGATTTTTATGATGTGGGATGTTAGTGCTATCGGTCTGTAGTTCTTTGTCTGTTCTATGTCTGTTATTTTAAGTGTGTGTGGGATGTCCCCTGTGTCCATACTCCGTCTCCATAAAATGCTGAAGGCATGCGATAGGGGCTTCTTGCAATTCTTGATGAACACGGAGTTCCACGAGTCTGGGCCTGGGGCAGAGTGCATGGGCATGTCATTTATCGCCTCTTCTAAGTCTTGTGGAGTTAGAGTAATATCCGAGATTTTTGAGGTGACCAAATTTTGGGTTTTGTTCAAAAAATTCATTTGGATTGTCGACCCTTAGTCTGGGCAGGGGTTCGCTGAACACTGAGTCATACTGGGACTCATTTCATGGCTGTCATCTGTGTATGTCCCATCCCGCCTAAGTAGGGGCCCAATACTGGATATTGTTTTTCCCTTAGGTTTGGCATAAGAGAAGAAGAATTTTTTTTTTCAATTTCCTTTATGGCTTTTAGCTCTTCCTGTGATTCTTGTCTCCTGTAAGATTCCTTCAGCTTAAGTTCGAGATTTTCAATTTCAATGACTAGTGTCTCCCTTCATATTTCAGATATATTGGCCCCACTCAGTAGTTCTGTGACTCTTCGCCTTCGTCTGTATCTAGTTTACATCTTCTCTTTCTTTTCCTTAATGGAATGTGTCTTGAGCAGATCTCAAGAACCACAGATTTCATTTTTTCAAGGCAAATGTTAAGATTCGTGTTGGTTAGGATATCTTCCCAGCTTGTTTCATTTAGGACATGGTTTACTTGGTCCCATTGTATGGTTTTGTTATTGAAATTGAGTTTCGTGAAGAGACCTTCATGACTGCTCACATTTTGCTGGTCAGGAGCCCTGTGCATACATGTCTGTACGTCTATGTTGTGATCTGAGTGTATTGTCTTTGATACAGTTATATTACGTAACAGATCGTCATTGTTAGTGAAAATGAGGTCCAGCGTATTTTCTAGTCTTGTAGACTGTACTATTGGCTGACTTAAGGTGCAGAGATTTAATAGTTCGTGTGTGAATTTTCATCTGAGCTGCCTCCCGGGGTGATCTCTGCTAAAACATTGCTTGCTATACTCCTCCAACTTAGGTGTCTCAAGTTGAAATCCCCTAGTAGTAAGATGTTTGGGGCAGGAGCTGGGAGATTTTCCAGTGGTCAATTTTCTCAAGATGCTCCTGGAATTGCTGGGAGGTTGCATCTGGAGGCTTGTATACCACCACAATGACAAGATTTTGGATTTCAATCTTTACCGCCAAAACTTCAACTGCAACTGTGCACTTACTTTTGATTAAAATAATATACAGCAAATCTTCTTTCTCTTTATATAAAAAAAAACAGTCGCTTTCCTGAATAAAAATGGGACATCAACAAGAATACGAGGGTTAGTCTCCACTGCAGTTTTGGCAAGAATAGGAAGGGAAAATAATTTTGGTTATGCAGTTTTTAAAACAAATTGGTCATTTATCTTGTGACTTGCCTCTTCAAGGGGTGGGGGCTCCTTGACGTGACAAAGAGGCTTTTGTCCTGATTTATTGGATCTTTCGGTCTACTTTCTCCCATCTAACCTAAATACCCTCCATTCCTCCCTTCCCTACCCCATCCTTCCCATTCCTCCTTTCCCATCCCTCTTCCTTTCCCCATCCTACCTTTAATTGCTTTTGATCTTTTTGGTCCTCCCTTTCCAAATTCTAGCTCTCAGGTTGAGAAAAGGGTGTCGTTGCCCATCTCATTTCGTCGAGGTCCTTTATGTAGTTTGCCGTGGAATTTGGATCATCCCGATCCCCTTCCGGAGTTCCGGAGGTCAGCTTAGGGCGCCCTTTGGTTGACGGGTATATCTCTGGAGGCTACCTGTGATTTCCGGGAGGTAGTGGTCAATGAAGGTATGCCTTGTGGAGGGCTTCCAACAATTCTCTTTTGTCTGCCGTGGTGGCTATCCTGGATCGCCGGTTTGCTGGCGTGAAGGGTAGGGTAGGGCACATGTTCCACGCATCTGCACTACCGGCCACACTGACGGCCCTCGTGGGCACGGATGGGATATATGATCCTTTTTATGCCTCCTAGGAGCTACCCATCCACGTACCCTTTTTTTCGAAAAAGTAACGTTATAGTGGGGTTCCTTGCTCATGGGCTTAGCGCTTAGTTCTGATTATAATAATTCATGTGACTTGCAATATTTTGTTGGGTTTCCGTTGAGCCATCATTAGTGGCACTGCTGTAGTGTTTGTTTAATCTGGTTCAACAGTATATGTTGACCTGCTGTGTATATAGAGGGAGAATGTGTATGACAATCATACGTCACTTTAGCTTAATGCTGCGTCAGCTTTATGTCCATCCTGCTCACAGGATGGACTCTGTTGATTAGATTATGTAATTCTACTCATGGTTCATGTGAAGTCTGTTAAGGTTTGCTGGATGACAGGTGCTTGGCATAAATTTCGATAGAGTCTCGGTGGACAGTCAACTGAGGCCCTGAAAGTTAAGACACATGCGCAACATCTGGTTATCTTTATTGTAGACGTTTCGCCATCCAGTGGCTTTATCAATACAGATTCTTGGACATAATTAGAAAACAGAACTATATAGTTCTTCTGTTTTCTAATTATGTCCAAGAATCTCAGCATGGTTTTACAAAGGGGCGTTCCTGCCTTACGAATTTATTAACTTTTTTCACTAAGGTATTTGAGGAGGTAGATCATGGTAATATGATATTGTGTATATGGACTTCAGTAAGGCTTTTGACAGGGTCCCACATCAGAGACTATTGAGGAAAATTAAAGCACATGGAATAGGAGGAGAAATTTTTTCCTGGATAGAGGCATGGTTGACAAATAGGCAGCAGAGAGTTTGCATAAATGGGGAGAAATCAGAGTGGGGAAGCGTCACGAGCGGCGTTCCACAGGGGTCAGTGTTGGGCCCCCTGCTGTTCAAAATCTACATAAACGACATAGATGAGGGCATAAAGAGCGACATCGGCAAGTTTGCCGATGACACCAAAATAGGCCGTCGAATTCATTCTGACGAGGACATTCGAGCACTCCAGGAAGATTTGAATAGACTGATGCAGTGGTCGGAGAAGTGGCAGATGCAGTTTAATATAGACAAATGCAAAGTTCTAAATGTTGGACAGGACAATAACCATGCCACATATAAACTAAATAATGTAGATCTTAATATTACGGATTGCGAAAAAGATTTAGGAGTTCTGGTTAGCAGTAATCTGAAACCAAGACAACAGTGCATAAGTGTTCGCAATAAAGCTAATAGAATCCTTGGCTTCATATCAAGAAGCATAAATAATAGGAGTCCTCAGGTTGTTCTTCAACTCTATACATCCTTGGTTAGGCCTCATTTAGATTATGCTGCACAGTTTTGGTCACCGTATTACAGAATGGATATAAATTCTCTGGAAAATGTACAAAGGAGGATGACAAAGTTGATCCCATGTATCAGAAACCTTCCCTATGAAGATAGACGTAGAATTAGGGGGGATATGATTGAGGTGTATAAATGGAAGACAGGAATAAATAAAGGGGATGTAAATAGTGTGCTGAAAATATCTAGCCTAGACAGGACTCGCAGCAATGGTTTTAAGTTGGAAAAATTCAGATTCAGGAAGGATATAGGAAAGTACTGGTTTGGTAATAGAGTTGTGGATGAGTGGAACAAACTCCCGAGTACAGTTATAGAGGCCAGAACGTTGTGTAGCTTTAAAAATAGGTTGGATAAATACATGAGTGGATGTGGGTGGGTGTGAGTTGGACCTGATAGCTTGTGCTACCAGGTCGGTTGCCGTGTTCCTCCCTTAAGTCAATGTGACCTGACCTGACTAGGTTGGGTGCATTGGCTTAAGCCGGTAGGAGACTTGGACCTGCCTCGCATGGGCCAGTAGGCCTTCTGCAGTGTTCCTTCGTTCTTATGTTCTAGAAGAACTATATGTCCAAGAAGAACTATATAGTTCTGTTTTCTAATTATGTCCAAGAATCTGTATTGATAAAGCCACTGGTTGGCGAAACGTCTACAATAAAGATAACCAGATGTTGCACATGTGTCTTAACTTTCATCTTGTCGGTATTGTATACCTGACTTGCACAACTGAGGCCCTGCCGTTAGGCTACCTACCTGGGCCTCATCATTAACTCTTTACGATTCACATCCCAATTTATAAACGGTGGAAATAGATGTCGTGGCTGATACGAGTCACAAGTTCTTGTGCTACAATATGGTCATTTGAGGAAGTATCGGGATTCGTTGGTTGCACTGTAAAAATGGTGTCCATTGTTGCTCTTGAAAAAATTCATTAGTGAGAGAAGCTTCCACTTTCTTTGTGCGACTGTGATGTGTATGGATGCTATGTCAGCGTCGTTGCTTGTCATTGTATTTTCTCTAGGTAGATGGCTTTGAGGCACGATGCCCTGTGGTACACGGATGATCCGTGAATTATTGCGTCATAGGCAGTCATGCAGCAGAGATCAGATATACTCTAGGGGGCTGGTTGATTGCTGGTACCTAGTTCAGGCAACAAGTTGTTGCCCGAAAGTGATTCTGGCTTCCTAAGGTCCATGGTCATGCTTGGGTTAGTATAGGGGTGCCGCATTTACTTAGGAGCCCGAGAGTGAATCTTTGTGGTACCTATCGTGAGGTAAAAAATGGAGGCAACTCTTAGTGTTGTTCCCTGGAAATCGCCTTACTTTAACTGGTGCACAGCATCAGAATGGTACCTTCATAACAGAGCTAATAATGATGGCGGGTAAACTGGCAAGAACGTCAGGAGTCGTACACCTTTCGTTGCCTTTCCCTGATCCGCATGCAACCTCCAACAGTGCTTCCGTCAGAGGCCGTGCCAGACGTCATTCTGGTGAGACGCCGGGAAGTCTCTCAACATGCCTTAATATGACCCAATTTTACCAACAAAGGCTACATCTGATCAGGGCTGATAGAGAGATCCTTTCCCCTCCCCCCTGTCTAGGACCTGGATTTCAGGGTAATTTTCCCACATACAGTGCTAAATTGAGAAGGAATTATTGGGGAAACATAGATTTGGTCTGTCAAAGGAAATAAAAAATCCGGCTCTTAGTGTCAAGAGCCCCTTCGTTGTGGCAAGGGACCCCCTTTTGAAGGGGTCAGGAACCAGTAACTAAGGGTAATGAGTATGAACTCCAAACTCGGTAAAAAGCGCATTCAGAGGATCTGTTGCTCATTGATTCACAGAGTGGCTCCCAAAGACAGTCTCGTATACACTAAGGATCAATTATGTTGTTGACAGCCCAATTACTCGGCTTGTATCAAAGTAATTAACTACCAGCTGCTCCTGAACGATAGGAATATCTGTTTCCTGCTTGCATAAGAGAGCTATTGGGATGGGGAACACGAGTGTAGGGAATCCTTCCTGGTGATTCAAACATATCTGCGCTGACAGATAAGTTATGGTATACACAACTTAAGTGGTAATTCAGAACTACACAGCACTTCACTGAAATTCCAGTATGATGGCCACAAGTGTGTTATAGAGATATTTTATATCAGTCTTGCACTGAATGGGCTTTTGAAAAGGATCTGAGGCCACTTACGTAAATTTTATGCCCTGAAATATATCTTAATGATTTAAACTTATTTAGTTGGATAACAGCTGGCAAATACTCGTGTTTTAAATTTTCTTTTCCTTGGGATGACTTGAGATTCCATGAAATGACTAATGCTTTTGTATATCGCCAACTCGGTAGCGTGTAAATATTAGGCAAACCAATATGGTCAACATCTTCCATCATTTGTACTGGGATATACTATATACTGCCGAATACAATTTATTTCCTATAATCCTACTTGAAGCAGAGGTATATACATTCTCCTTCTAGAAGTCCTAAGCAATTGCTGGGTGTCTCCTTCCCTATTGGAATTCATAGGTTCGAACCTATAGCATTTGTCAAATATTTTTTTTTTGGGGGGAGGGGGGAGGATATCTGCCATAGCCTTAAGATACCTGCTGTCTCTGTTCACCTAGCATTAAATAGGTACCCGAGTGTCAACCCACTAGAGTGGGTCGCATCCTGGGGCCAAAATTAGTTTTTACCCGCAATGTTCTACATAACCAGGATCTTTCTGTATAGTATGCCATTGATATCAGCAATGGTCTGTATAAGTTGCATCATGTACTCGTAGAAGATTGTTATTATTTAAGGTTTAAGTATGCACGCAGTAATTACGTTTTATTAAAGGAATATTATGCACTTTTAACCAAGGATAAACCAGTAAAGTCCAACGCTGTAATTCATCTCTGGACAGAAGAGACATTCTCCAGATATTTCACAAAAACCAATTTCATTAATAAAACTGGAATATTAAAACTTTCACAACCAAAAATCAAGGTAAAGCTTCCTTTGAGGAATATACATCAGCTCTCCAAGTTTATACACAATACACAAATAACCCGCACATAAGAGAGAAGCTTACGACGACGTTTCGGTCCGACTTGGACCATTTACAAAGTCACACTGTGACTTTGTAAATGGTCCAAGTCGGACCGAAACGTCGTCGTAAGCTTCTCTCTTTTTTGTGCGGGTTGTGTATCGTTCCAGTCACGGTATTGTGCCTTTTTTTGTTATTCTCCATGTTTAGCCCCGACCTGGTGAAGCATTTGTACTTATTGCAGGATGCATCAGTGTGTGAAGTTCCTGCAGGATACATCAGTGTGTGAAGGTCCTGCAGGATACATCAGTGTGTGAAGGTCCTGCAAGATGCATCAGTGTGTGAAGGTCCTGTAGGATACATCAGCGTGAGGTCCTGCAGGATACATCAGTGTGTGAAGGTCCTGCAGGATACATCAGTGTGAAGGTCCTGCAGGATACATCAATGTGTGAAAGTCCTGCAGGATACATCAGTGTGAAGGTCCTGCAGGATACATCAGTGTGTAAAAGTCCTGCAGGATACATCAGTGTGTGAAGGTCCTGCAGGATACAGTGTGTGAAGGTCCTGCAGGATACATCAGTGTGAAAGTCCTGCAGGATACATCAGTGTGTGAAGGTACTGCAGGATACATCAGTGTGAAGGTCCTGCAGGATACATCTGTGTGAAGGTCCTGCAGGATACATCAGTGTGTGAAGGTCCTGCAGGATACATCAGTGTGTGAAGGCCCTGCAGGATACATCAGTGTGTGAAGGCCCTGCAGGATACATCAGTGTGTGAAGGCCCTGCAGGATACATCAGTGTGTGAAGGTCCTGCAGGATACATCAGTGTGTGAAGGTCCTGCAGGATACATCAGTGTGTGAAGGTCCTGCAGGATACATCAGTGTGTGAAGGTCCTGCAGGATACATCAGTGTGTGAAGGTCCTGCAGGATACATCAGTGTGTGAAAGTTCTGCAGGATACATCAGTGTGTGGTCCTGCAGGATACATCAGTGTGAAAGTCCTGCAGGATACATCAGTGTGTGAAAGTCCTGTATGATACATCAGAGTATTAAGGGCCTGTAGGATACATCAGTGTGTGAAGGTCGTGCAGGATACATCAGTATATGAAGGTCCTGCAGGATAACACTGTATGAAGGTCCTGCAGGATAAGACTGTTTGAAGGTCCTTCAGTATAAGATTGTGTGAAGGTCTTGCAGTGTGAGTGGCTTCATGTATCAGATGAATGTATATTTAATTACCCTGAGAAGTATAGTTTCCCGGTGAGAATAAGAAGTACATAATCGCCACAAGTACCAAGACAGAAAAAACAGTCATTTCTCAAAACGTTCCAGAGACTAAATCATTTCTTATATAATCTCTTTTAAAGTAAAACAATACGTGTTTTAAACTCGTCTAATATAAAAGGTTTTCTCACAGCTTTATGTTTTAAAACTGTATTTTACTTTCACTTTCCTCTGGTGTATTCTGTTTTGAATTTTTTGATTCTCATTTACTAGACAAATTAAAATAAAACGCTAGAAATATCTCTGCTCGGGTGCAGTAAATCTGCGCTTGTTAGGTAGCTTAATATTGTTGTGGGTAGTTACGCTGCTGATGGTCATTGTTGGAGGCAGTTACTCGGGATAAAAAACAATTAGAACATCAGTTTCAAAATTCCTTCGAAATATAAACGCTTTCCAGTTTGTTTTAAACTAAACGAAGGCAAGCAAAAAACATAACTATTAATCTAAGTAATTGCGCACAGAAGCATACTTTTGTTTCACTATGGGACTGCAGGTAACGACAGCGTGGGATGGCACTTCGTTGCTATGGGACTGCAGGTAACGACAGCGTGGGATGGCACTTCGTTGCTATGGGACTGCAGGTAACGACAGCGTGGGATGGCACTTCGTTGCTATGGGACTGCAGGTAACGACAGCGTGGGATGGCACTTCTTTGCTATGGGACTGCCGGTAACGACAGTGTGCGATGGTACTTCGTTGCTATGGGACTGCAGGTAACGACAGTGTGCGATGGCACTTCGTTGCTATGGGACTGCAGGTAACGACAATGTGGGATGGCACTTCTTTGCTATGGGACTGCCGGTAACGACAGCGTGGGATGGCACTTCGTTGCTATGGGACTGCAGGTAACGACAGCGTGGGATGGCACTTCGTTGCTATGGGACTGCAGGTAACGACAGCGTGGGATGGCACTTCGTTGCTATGGGACTGCAGGTAACGACAGTGTGCGATGGCACTTCATTGCTATGGGACTGCAGGTAACGACAGTGTGCGATGGCACTTCATTGCTATGGGACTGCAGGTAACGACAGTGTGCGATGGCACTTCGTTGCTATGGGACTGCAGGTAACGACAATGTGGGATGGCACTTCTTTGCTATGGGACTGCCGGTAACGACAGCGTGGGATGGCACTTCGTTGCTATGGGACTGCTGGTAACGACAGCGTGGGATGGCACTTCGTTGCTATGGGACTGCTGGTAACGACAGCGTGGGATGGCACTTCGTTGCTATGCCAATCGATGGTTTTCCAGATAGTTCACCCCAGGACAAGAGTAATAAACGTTAATTAGAAACGTTAATTCTATTTACTCCCTCACATTGTTGCATATATTTACTCCGTCACATTGTTGCATATATTTACTCCGTCACATTGTTGCATATAATATTTATTCCGTCACATTGTTGCATATAATATTGTAATACCGAGGAACAGAGGCAGGTTGTCCCTCCGTCTCTCCTGAAATTTGTGGATTCTTTGCCCCTGACTTTTACCTGACTGAAAGACAACTTTATAGCCAGAGTATTACATAATTACGGAGAAACGCTAAATCCGTACGAGTCATTTTGGGCCTGGGACTGAAAGGTATTCAGGTCTTAATACAATTACTCCGATTTCTGGCCCCAACCTGAAAATTATTCTCGATGGAATGTTGAATATCATGGATTTATTGGGGAATTTTCTACATACATGTCGGCCCGTCGCTTGTGTTCCAGGTTTGACTGTTTCCAGTTATTGGCTGCTAATTTCAATGAGTAATTTCCTACGAAATTTGGCTGTAAATCTAAATTTTGTCAGCAAACATTTATCTGTAGCATTTCATTTGTAGAGTTTTATTATTATTATTATTATTTATTAATTATTATTTACATGAAAGCTACACTGAGAGTAAAAGGTAGATGGGATACAAGGAGAATAGAAGCATCAGGGAAGAGAGAGGTGAAGGTTTATAAACTAAAAGAGGAGGCAGTTAGGGTAAGATATAAACAGCTATTGGAGGATAGATGGGCTAATGAGAGCATAGGCAATGGGGTCGAAGAGGAATGGGGTAGGTTTAAAAATGTAGTGTTAGAGTGTTCAGCAGAAGTTTGTGGCTCTGGTGGCCTGGTGGTTAACGCTCTCGCTTCACACGGTGAGGGCCTGGGTTCGATTCCCAGCCAGAGTAGAAACATTGGACGTGTTTCTTTCCACCTGTTGTCTATGTTCCCCATCAGTAAAATGGGTACCTGGGTGTTAGTCGACTGGTGTGGGTCGCATCCTGGGACACTGACCTAAGGAGGCCTGGTCACAGACCGGGCCGCGGGGGCGTTGACCACCGGAACTCTCTCCAGATAAACTCTCCAGATAAACAGGAAAGTGGGTGCAGGAGGGAAGAGGAGCGATTGGTGGAATGATGATGTAAAGAGAGTAGTAAGGGAGAAAAAGTTAGCATATGAGAAGTTTTTACAAAGTAGAAGTGATGCAAGGAGGGAAGAGTATATGGAGAAAAAGAGAGAGGTTAAGAGAGTGGTGAAGCAATGTAAAAAGAGAGCAAATGAGAGAGTGGGTGAGCTGTTATCAACAAATTTTGTTGAAAATAAGAAAAAGTTTTGGAGTGAGATTAACAAGTTAAGGAAGCCTAGAGAACAAATGGATTTGTCAGTTAAAAATAGGAGAGGAGAGTTATTAAATGGAGAGTTAGAGGTATTGGGAAGATGGAGGGAATATTTTGAGGAATTGTTAAATGTTGATGAAGATAGGGAAGCTGTGATTTCGTGTATAGGGCAAGGAGGAATAACATCTTGTAGGAGTGAGGAAGAGCCAGTTGTGAGTGTGGGGGAAGTTCGTGAGGCAGTAGGTAAAATGAAAGGGGGTAAGGCAGCCGGGATTGATGGGATAAAGATAGAAATGTTAAAAGCAGGTGGGGATATAGTTTTGGAGTGGTTGGTGCAATTATTTAATAAATGTATGGAAGAGGGTAAGGTACCTAGGGATTGGCAGAGAGCATGCATAGTTCCTTTGTATAAAGGCAAAGGGGATAAAAGAGAGTGCAAAAATTATAGGGGGATAAGTCTGTTGAGTGTACCTGGTAAAGTGTATGGTAGAGTTATAATTGAAAGAATTAAGAGTAAGACGGAGAATAGGATAGCAGATGAACAAGGAGGCTTTAGGAAATGTAGGGGGTGTGTGGACCAGGTGTTTACAGTGAAACATATAAGTGAACAGTATTTAGATAAGGCTAAAGAGGTCTTTGTGGCATTTATGGATTTGGAAAAGGCGTATGACATGGTGGATAGGGGGGCAATGTGGCAGATGTTGCAAGTGTATGGTGTAGGAGGTAGGTTACTGAAAGCAGTGAAGAGTTTTTACGAGGATAGTGAGGCTCAAGTTAGAGTATGTAGAAAAGAGGGAAATTTTTTCCCAGTAAAAGTAGGCCTTAGACAAGGATGTGTGATGTCACCGTGGTTGTTTAATATATTTATAGATGGGGTTGTAAGAGAAGTAAATGCGAGGGTCTTGGCAAGAGGCGTGGAGTTAAAAGATAAAGAATCACACACAGGGTGGGAGTTGTCACAGCTGCTCTTTGCTGATGACACTGTGCTCTTGGGAGATTCTGAAGAGAAGCTGCAGAGATTGGTGGATGAATTTGGTAGGGTGTGCAAAAGAAGAAAATTAAAGGTGAATACAGGAAAGAGTAAGGTTATGAGGATAACAAAAAGATTAGGTGATGAAAGATTGAATATCAGATTGGAGGGAGAGAGTATGGAGGAGGTGAACGTATTCAGATATTTGGGAGTGGACGTGTCAGCGGATGGGTCTATGAAAGATGAGGTGAATCATAGAATTGATGAGGGAAAAAGAGTGAGTGGTGCACTTAGGAGTCTGTGGAGACAGAGAACTTTGTCCTTGGAGGCAAAGAAGGGAATGTATGAGAGTATAGTTTTACCAACGCTCTTATATGGGTGTGAAGCATGGGTGATGAATGTTGCAGCGAGGAGAAGGCTGGAGGCAGTGGAGATGTCATGTCTGAGGGCAATGTGTGGTGTGAATATAATGCAGAGAATTCGTAGTTTGGAAGTTAGGAGGAGGTGCGGGATTACCAAAACTATTGTCCAGAGGGCTGAGGAAGGGTTGTTGAGGTGGTTCGGACATGTAGAGAGAATGGAGCGCAACAGAATAACTTCAAGAGTGTATCAGTCTGTAGTGGAAGGAAGGCGGGGTAGGGGTCGGCCTAGGAAGGGTTGGAGGGAGGGGGTAAAGGAGGTTTTGTGTGCGAGGGGCTTGGACTTCCAGCAGGCATGCGTGAGCGTGTTTGATAGGAGTGAATGGAGACAAATGGTTTTTAATACTTGACGTGCTGTTGGAGTGTGAGCAAAGTAACATTTATGAAGGGATTCAGGGAAACCGGCAGGCCGGACTTGAGTCCTGGAGATGGGAAGTACAGTGCCTGCACTCTGAAGGAGGGGTGTTAATGTTGCAGTTTAAAAACTGTAGTGTAAAGCACCCTTCTGGCAAGACAGTGATGGAGTGAATGATGGTGAAAGTTTTTCTTTTTCGGGCCACCCTGCCTTGGTGGGAATCGGCCAGTGTGATAATAAAATAAAATAAATGAAAGCGCTAAATTTGGTGATAATCATGTGTGATCTAAGGATGAAGCTCCCTACTGACATCTTGTTAACGTTACGTCTTTATTCAGTACACAAGAACAGGACAGCTCCTGTTCGTTAGGTCAAAGGGCTCCTTCACCAGATTTAAGTTCCAACAATGAACGGAGCTCTGTGAGAGGCATATAACCAAAGATCTATGTAATATAACTCTAGTTTCATCACCAAGTCGCGATATTTTATACCATTTTCTACGTACCGTTGTGTTGCTGTGCCTGACAGTTATGTGGAGATTGACAAGCATGGGCCAGTAGGCTTTCTGCAGTGCTACTGAATTCTTGCCTACGAAAACACATTTCTTTTACGTACAGAAGTGTCGTTTTATCGTTTAAGTGTTATTTCATCGTTTTCACAACAAAGGACAAATAATGTTAAGTTGAAAGTTAGATCTGCCTCAATCGTTATTTTAATAATGCAAGATTTTATTTAAATAACGTGTGTATTACCGACTCAGATGTTATATTATTATTATTATTATAATCAAAAAGAAGCGCTAAGCCACAAGGGCTATACAGCGCCTCAGATGTTATAGCCTAGTAGGAGCGACTTATTAGACCTGAGGATCAGTGAAGCTTCTAGGAAGATGCCTCGATGCCATTGAATTGGAACTACCTGTGGAAAATACTGTATATATTTTCCAGAAATTCAGTATTTATATGTAAATAGATGGCCATACTGTATTTAATAATATTTATGTCATAGAAAACGGAAAGCCTGCGTCTGCGCAGACGAGACACTCGCCATCTTGGTTTTGAATTTGTATTAGAAACGGTGAATGGGGAAGAATTTTTCTTGCTCTAGAGGTTAAAATTGTGCTGACACCTCTCAAATAGGAGGCGAAATTGTTGGATATGCATTCCTGCATAACTTGAGATATCAGACGACTGGACAAGACAGCTCCAGGAACCTCAGATAAGCTCTCTAGATTTGTGTGTAATTCTGGCCAGCATTATTTTCATAGATTTAGTTAGAGTGAGGTTTTCTGAGTATGATACACATTAATCTCCAGTCAAATTGGTGAGTGATATTAAGATATATTTTCCTTCTGTTATGTAATTGTGTATATATATAACCATTTATTTTTAATATACAGTCCACAAATTTATATATTTACCAGTATTCCTGGTGTATGTATATTTCATTTAATTAATACGTCCAGAGCAACCTAAGTGTCCCAAATTCCTACTTGTCTATGTAACATTGATAAATAATAATTACCTTTGTTATCATTTACTGTTATGTACATAACTAGTTACATTCAGATAAATGCAATTTTCCACACTACCATACCTTTCCTTGAAGCAAACCTCACTAAATCCCTTTTCCCCCTTAGGAGCTGTATGACTCATGCGGGTTTAGCGCTTCCACGTGAATTTATTGGGAAGAATCTATACGGCTGGATTTGTATTCACTTCAGGAACTAGACGAAACGCTGGCGTTATAGGGTAAACATGTGGCGATATACTGTGACTTATTTGCTTTACTCTTCCAAAATCTATTTGTGCTGGAGTAGAGTACCAATCTCTATTACTGTGAAATGTACAACCTTCATTATTATGAGTGACACATGGTTAGATTTCCCAAAAGTAGACCCAAGAGAAGTAAGAAATATTGGCCTTTATAAGGTAAGGATTACAATGAATAAAATGACCTATGGTCTTGGTACCTGGTTGTAGAGTGTTGGAATAAGGATCACTTGGGATCAGAAACCGTGTGGTTGTATCGAGCTCACTATACTGGTCCATAGTTGATGTGCGCTGTTTACAAAAATCCTCTAACTCGCCGAATTTCATTCTGTATGATGTTCCGTTGCCATTTTACTCCTTGGAAACCATATATCCCCATAAGTATTAAAATATTCTTCCCGAGTTGCATTGCTGAATAATTGTATAAATACAACTATCAATGTGTAATTTAGTACTTATATATTAAATGAAACATTTATTAACGGTTTAATTGAATTCTGGCCCTGTTTGAATGTCCCTTGACTAACTGGTTGTATCCTGTCATTAATGTTATTAAGTGATCAAATAAGTTCCTCAGTGTAGATGAGAAGACTGACAGTTCCCTTGGATAACACTGACACTTAGGTGGCCATTTGAAGTGATAAAAGGCACTAGTAAAATATTCTAATTACCCATACTGAAGTTGACAAAACTCGAGGTTACTTGCCATAAAGACAGTAATAAGTAGAATTATGTTCTACTCATTCTAGTGTGTCAGGTAATCAAACCACTCGTGTAACTTAACATGAGGGAGAAACTGCAGTAAAGGGACTTTAAAAGGATAATAGCCAGGAAGGGATCCAGACCCTCATCGTATTTACAAAGAACATGTAACATATATAGTAGAGATGTATAATTCCAGAGCAAGGGAAAGAACTGATGATCAAGACCAAATTAAAGTGACCGGGTACAGGCCTAAGAATAAACACCTGCGCATCAAGACCAAAATGACAGACCAATTAAAGCTGACGACCAGCTCAGGATAAAAAGAAGCACCTGCATTTCAAACCCTTCTCTGCAATAAATATTTAGACATGAACATCAACTTAGAATTAGATCCAAATGCCGTACTATCGATAACAATAAATAAAAGACAAATTGCAGAAAAAGCTTTTGTTGGGACAACGTCTCCCCTACTTGTAGAACTTGATGAATAACAAACGTTAGACTCGATAACGCTCGTCACTATCTTAAAACTAAAGAAATTCGGGTGTGTGTGTGTGTGTGTGTGTGTGTGTGTGTGTGTGTGTGTGTGTGTGTGTGTGTGTGTGTGTGTGTGTGTGTGTTTGTGTGTGTGCGCGCGGGCGCGGGCGCGCGCGCACACGATATATATATATATATATATATATATATATATATATATATATATATATATATATATATATATATATATATACATATGTATACATACACGATATATATATTTATACATATATATACATTATATATATATATATATATATATATATATATATAAAATATAGGGAGGTACCACCTCTAGAACTGTTATGGGGACCCTCATCCTCAGAGAAAAGAATAAACTTGCTTCTCGGAAAACTCAAGATTCTCCCTGAAGCTGTTTGAGAATTTTCTCCTACCACCCCCTATATTATGTATATATATTTTATTTAAAGACAAAATACATTGACAAAACATTCACAAAAATATGATACAAAGTAAAACAACATAGGTAACTCAGAGCTACATCTCGAATACTTCGTCCAGCTCCCCTGCGGTGGGCCGCGTGCCCAGAATGCTGCAGGCATTTCCTCTCTGGATCGCAACACTGAGTCTCTGAAAGAGGAAGCTGGTCGCCCTGTGGTCCTTGGTTTCTATGATGAGCTTTTCACCCAGCTCTTTGAGGAACTTTAGAGCACACTTGCCCCATGCTCCAAGGGTCTCCGACCCTATTGGAATGAAGTTATAGCAAGGGGGAAGGTCTTCATATTTTCGGATCTTCTGGGTCTCCCTGTGGCTGGCAGCTCCACCCCCTTCCACTACAGAGTATGGCAAGTAGGTGTCTGCCAATGTGGCAGCACAGGTGTAGTCCCAGGCAATCTGCTTTCCATCCTTCCAGGGTAGCATAGTGGCTCCATCAGGACGCTTTTGACTTCCATCAGACCTCTGTACTTGGGGTTCCCGTTGAGCTGGGCAACGGGCTGTGGCGAGGCTTCTCTTTATTATGTCATTGATCTCCTCATGTCTGGCATACTTCCCTTCTGCTGTGTGGCACACGAGACCATGGAGTCCGAATTGATCAGCTGTCGCCCTGCCGCAAATACACCTATGTTCGGTGAGGATGGGGGCGGCTAGGCGAAGAGCAACACCAATCCGAATGGCCTGTGGGTCGAGACGGGTGCCCAGGGAGGAATTGGGAACAGCTAACAGGAAATCTCCTGAGTGTGGTGCCTTCACTGCCAGGAGACGAGCTTTGTTCTTTCCTGAAGCATTGGAAAGCATTGTGTTGGCGATTTTTTCCATGATCGGTTTGTCCCAGTGGGACTGTTTGTGCTGTTTGGGAGGAGCTGGTCTACTGGAGGAGTCTGTAAGGGTGTCCCACCGAATTGCTGCTTCAGTAAACCTGGGGTCTTGAGCTCCTACCAAGTCTCTCAAGCGTTCGGGCACTATCTTCTTGACTAATGCACTGGAAGCCAAACACGAAGACAGAAAAGCAGGTAAAGCAACATGCGTTGCTTTACGCACCCCTATACCTCCCAGTCGCACTGGGAGGGTTGCCTGATCCCATTGCTCATCCTCTAGTGACAGGTTCAGTGCCTTCTTAAAAGTTGATCTCAGGTGTGCATCATATTCATCAAGTGTTGGGTTGTCAAAAGAGGGTGCACACCTCAAGAAGTAAGTGAGTCTTGGCATAGTAAGACACCTTGTGAGGAGATACAGAGCATCATGGGCATCAAGATCGCTTATTCTCTCCTCCATTCTCATAAGGTCATTCAATTTGTCCCTGAGGACAGTATCGATGGCCTGGTGACCCAGCGGTGCCCCCAAGAGGGTACTGTTGGACGGAGTTGTAGTTGAGATTTCCGGGAGGATTCTTCGAACAGCATTGATTATTTCCTGGTTCGCTGTGATGATTTCACACTTAGAGGGATTGAGGATGAGTCCCAAGTCTTCTCCCTGTGTTTTCACCAGTTGTAGGTCCCCCACGAGGGACTCTTCAGTACCTGCCAGAGTGCCGTCATCCAGGTACCAGATATTGAGCTCACTGCGTAGGCTGGAAGTTAGTTCTCTTACTGCCAAGCAGAAGAGAAGTGGAGCAAGTGGGTCACCCTGCTGAACACCCTCTGATGATTGAATTTCATGTTCTCCAAACAAAAGAATTGAGGGTTTGCTGTAGCCGGCTGAAATGAAGGGAAAGAGACTGGGGAACCGAACCCGAACAGCTGGCAAAACAGCATCTCTCCTCACCATATTAAAGGCATTTCTAAAATCAAGTTTGACTATGGCCTTGTCTTCTGGTAGGTCCCTGATATATATATATATATATATATATGTAAATTGTCGTGCCGAATAAGCAGAACTTGCAATCTTGGCTTAAATAGCAACGCTCATCTTGCCATATAGGACAAGTGAAAATTTGTGTATGCAATAATTTCGCCAAAATCATTCTGAACCTAACGAAAAAATATATTTCACTGTGTTTGTTTAGTATTAAATTATTGTAAACAAGTCGAAAATATATTTAGTTGGGTTAGGCTAAAATAAATTGCGCTTGTTATAATAAGGTTAGGTAAGTTTTCTAAGTTCCTTTTGGTGCAAAATTCTAAATTTTTACATCAACATTAATGAAAAAATATATCTTTAAACGTATAAGAGTTCTTGCTAATTGACCAGTTTTACATATTCGGCACGATGTATATATATATAATATATATATATATATATATATATATATATATATATATATATATATATATATATATATATATCTATATATATATATATATACATATATATATATATATATATATAATATATATTTATACATATATATACATACACGATATATATATTTATACATATATATACATATATATATATATATATATATATATATATATATATATATATATATATATATATATATATTATATATATATATATATATATATATATATATATTATATATATATATATATATATTATATATATATATATATATATATATATGTATAAATATATATATCGTGTATGTATATATATGTATATATATATATTATATATATATATGTATATATATATATATTATATATATATATATATATATATATATATATATATATATATATATATATATATATATATATATATATATATATATATATATATAATGCAAATATAGCAAACCAAGCGATACAGGATGCAAAACAACCAGCACCGTTATTCGAGACGTACAGCACAGGAGTCGAACGCGATTTTCAACCATATTAGAGCATGTAATAACCCAGAAAATCGGTGGGAAGCAAGAGTTATCTTCCCTTGTTCCTCCTGGCTTGAAAGGAATGTTGTAGAATCGGCAGTTATTAAGCATGATAGGCAGTATTTATACAATATCAGTGACGGGCTGTTCAGATGCATTTTTATTGAGGCAATAGTACAGAGTTTGAAATTGGGCTCTTATACAAATGCATTAGACTGTCTTAAATCTAGTGCCACACAGAGGAATTACGGCCTATTTTTCCTGCAGTTTCTGAATGTTGAACCAGAGTTTGCCTCAGAATTATTGTGGGACGAATATCTGTGGCCGTCTTTCTTGTTTAATGCAGATGCCTCCCCCTTTAAATAAGATGATTTTAAGGAGCTCCATTTCCTTTACATAACTCTTAAAAGTCTCCCCTCTAAATGTTACCGTTCACGTCACTTTAAATGGACACATTGTCCCTTGGAAGGCTACCTTATAATTGCCAGACTTCTATATCACTGACAATATATTTGTGTGTGTAAAGTTATTGATGTCTTAGCAGACTACGATAACATTTTTTATTATTGCCACGTTAATTTCGTTTAGGCTATTACAATATATATATATATATATATATATATATATATATATATATATATATATATATATATATATATATATTTTCATTATTTATTTTTTTTTATTATCACACTGGCCGATTCCCACCAAGGCAGGGTGGCCCGAAAAAGAAAAACTTTCACCATCATTCACTCCATCACTGTCTTGCCAGAAGGGTGCTTTACACTACAGTTTTTAAACTGCAACATTAACACCCCTCCTTCAGAGTGCAGGCACTGTACTTCCCATCTCCAGGACTCAAGTCCGGCCTGCCGGTTTCCCTGAATCCCTTCATAAATGTTACTTTGCTCACACTCCAACAGCACGTCAAGTATTAAAAACCATTTGTCTCCATTCACTCCTATCAAACACGCTCATGCATGCCTGCTGGAAGTCCAAGCCCCTCGCACACAAAACCTCCTTTACCCCCTCCCTCCAACCTTTCCTAGGCCGACCCCTACCCCGCCTTCCTTCCACTACAGACTGATACACTCTTGAAGTCATTCTGTTTCGCTCCATTCTCTCTACATGTCCGAACCACCTCAACAACCCTTCCTCAGCCCTCTGGACAACAGTTTTGGTAATCCCGCACCTCCTCCTAACTTCCAAACTACGAATTCTCTGCATTATATTCACACCACACATTGCCCTCAGACATGACATCTCCACTGCCTCCAGCCTTCTCCTCGCTGCAACATTCATCACCCACGCTTCACACCCATATAAGAGCATTGGTAAAACTATACTCTCATACATTCCCCTCTTTGCCTCCAAGGACAAAGTTCTTTGTCTCCACAGACTCCTAAGTGCACCACTCACTCTTTTTCCCTCATCAATTCTATGATTCACCTCATCTTTCATAGACCTATCCGCTGACACGTCCACTCCCAAATATCTGAATACGTTCACCTCCTCCATACTCTCTCCCTCGAACAAGTGGTATTGATCAATAAAAACACTGCGACTAGCCAAGGACTCGAACCCATGCTGCTTTGTTCGTGGGGACAATAAAATAAAATTCTGCTCGTTTTACTAGTACACCAAACAGGGAGCAGAATGAAATTAGCCTAGAGTCATCCACACCAACGTATGTCCTTGGGTAGCGAGTACAACATCCAGTTCTGCTGGATGTGCCACTCGTAAGTTTTGTGTGGTGCCGTGGATTAAGGCATCATGAGTTTTCGCCCACCATGAGGCAGGCCAAAGCAGCATGGGTTCGAGTCGTTGGCTAGTCGGTGTTGCTATTGGAATACAATATATATATATATATATATATATATATATATATATATATATATATATATATATATATATATATATATATATATATATATATATATATATGCAATAGGATCACAGTAAACAGGTGATTTTAAAATATGCAAAACAACCACTGGGAAATAGTAGTGAAATTCCAAGCGCTTCCGTGACTACTCACATTGTCAAGGAACTATGAAAGTAATACATCAAAGGAAGGCAATTAAAGGGCTTAGACCACACCTCACAGTCAACTCCCACAACAAAGAAACACCTGACGCGGGACAATACCGGACTCATAAGAAAAGAGGAACACTGCAGTAGGTCCGCTGGTCCAACTAGACAGGTCCTCACGACAACCCACCAACAAATCATTCTACCCAAGAAATAAGGTTTATTATTTGTCCAATGTATTATTAAACTCTAACCAAATTTTATTAATTATAAATGAATCTAATTTATACAAACCTAAGGAAATATTCATATTTTCAAAACTGCTTTTTATGAAACAAGATTTAATAATATTTCTGTCGACCATGGACTTGCTTGATACAACTTTCTCAACTTTTTGAAAATCAATTGGATGGTTAAAATCTCTTACATGAATAAATAGAGCATTGGAATCTTGTCCAGTTCTAATGCTATATTTATGTTGTTTTAATCTAAATTAGAGACTTTTACCAGTTTGACCGTAATAAACTTTATCGCAAATTTTACAAGGAATCTTATACACACATCCCTCAACATTTTGGGGGGAATTCTTATCAAAAGTTTTTTTTACTGTATCAAGATTTTTAAATACAACTTTAATATTAAAAGTCTTAAGAAGAGAAGGCATATCAACCAAGTTTTCATGGTAAGGGAGAACCAACATATTTTTAGTTGAATAAGGTTGTCCCTTTTTGGGTTGTAAAACGTATTTCTAGCAATTTTAAACGATTTATGAATTACATTTTCCGGGTATTTCAGATCATTGCCTTCCTTTGATGTATTACTTTCATAGCTCCTTGACAATGTGAGTAGTCATGAAAGCGCTTGGAATTTCACTACTCTTTCACAGTGGTTGTTTTGTATATATATATATATATATATATATATATATATATATATATATATATATATATATATATATATATATATATATATATGATCCGCAAAAATCCTCATAAGCCGGTTATAAACAAATTTCGGGCGCCTGGCAAACCAAGCAAGTTCTCTAGACACTAGACAGACGAATTCTGAATGTTAGGTTGGCCAAATGGCACAAATTGCTGTAGTTGGACGGGAACATGGCGGGCTTTTTGTTGCGAGGTAAAAATAATAATGAAAACTGAAAACACATTTCTGTGTGACAACTGTTGGTTCAAATGCAAAGTTGGCACTGGTCTAAGGCAGAAATTTTCACTTCCTGGTGTTGGTAAGTGGCAGTGTTTCTGCTGTTGTTGCAACTGTTCCTGCAGTTTTTCCTACTGTTGCTGTTGTTACTGTGTCTTAATTAAGCTACACTGAGGCGCACCACAGTATCCAACAGCCGCAGCTGCTAATTTGTGGCTTGTATGACCTCCTTATGCTGCCCAAGTGAATCATATTAATCCCAGAGTTGCCTGCTAGAGTGAGTAGTACATGTATCTCGTTGATCAAGATCTTGTTACTTAAGTTAGACGCAAGTACATATCCTGTAAGTAAAGTTTGCGTTTGGTGGGATGAGCTTGTAAGACCCCAGTATAAAATAGCATATTGTAAATATTACGGTGTTTATTTTGACAGCGATATTGCCCCTGTGTCGTACAACCATGAATTTATTAACAAATAACTCATTCTTTAAGAATAAACTTTTAGACAATATTTCGTCCGGTAAACTATTGTAACTTCCATTTTTAACGATTTTTTATACATTAATATCCTGGTGATTAATTTAAACCCTAGCAATTTTTTTTATTTTTAATTTGAAGCAGGTTGAACGCAAAGACTTATAAAATAAGTGGAAGGCACAGGTTGATAAAATGGCTGGAAGGCTTACAAATAGGGTGATAGTACAAGTATTATTAGATATATCAATACCTATAAACTGTGGAAATAAAGATATATATGCAACACAATGGACATTTTAACAGGATACTTGCCATCTACTGGGAGGTTTATCAGTCATGTGGATATATATATATATATATATATATATATATATATATATATATATATATATATATATATATATATAATGAGTGGTGCGTTGAGGTATACGAGTCAAAAAACGTTATCTATGGAGGCAAAGAAGGGAATGTATGAAAGTATAGTAGTACCAACACTCTTATATGGGTGTGAAGCTTGGGTGGTAAATGCAGCAGCGAGGAGACGGTTGGAGGCAGTGGAGATGTCCTGTCTAAGGGCAATGTGTGGTGTAAATATTATGCAGAAAATTCGGAGTGTGGAAATTAGGAGAAGGTGTGGAGTTAATAAAAGCATTAGTCAGAGGGCAGAAGAGGGGTTGTGGAGGTGGTTTGGTCATTTAGAGAGAATGGATCAAAGTAGAATGACATGGAAAGCATATAAATCTATAGGGGAAGGAAGGAGGGGTAGGGGTCGTCCTCGAAAGGGTTGGAAAGAGGGGGTAAAGGAGGTTTTGTGGGCAAGGGGCTTGGACTTCCAGCAAGCGTGCATGAGCGTGTTAGATAGGAGTGAATGGAGACGAATGATACTTGGGACCTGACGATCTGTTGGAGTGTGAGCAGGGTAATATTTAGTGAAGGGATTCAGGGAAACCGGTTATTTTCATATAGTCGGACTCGAGTCCTGGAAATGGGAAGTACAATGCCTGCACTTTAAAGGAGGGGTTTGGGATATTGGCAGTTTGGAGGGATATGTTGTGTATCTTTATACGTATATGCTTCTAAACTGTTGTATTCTGAGCACCTCTGCAAAAGCAGTGATAATGTGTGAGTGTGGTGAAAGTGTTGAATGATGAAAGTATTTTCTTTTTGGGGATTTTCTTTCTTTTTTGGGTCGCCCTGCCTCGTGGGCGACGGCCGACGTGTTTATATATATATATATATATATATATATATATATATATATATATATATATATATATATATATATATATATATATATATATATATATGCATATGAGTGTTAAGATACTTCAGTCTCCAACTGCCTGAAATGTAATTCAGTCTCATTACTCTCCATCACTAGTCCTGTCTGGCTTGAGCCAATACTGCTACTATTATCACTAATTCTTACATTGCTACTATACTCCCTACTATTACTCCTACTATACTCCCTACTATTACTCCTACTATTATCCCTACCACATTACCTCTACTACCATTGCTGCTGCTGTTACTACTGCCTCTAATTCTACGACCACACATTACTACTACCACTCCGTTCTTTCCTAGATCCTCCCACAGTTTCTTCTGGCCGGTGGCCCGGTGGTCTGGTGGCTAAAGCTCCCGCTTCACACACGGAGGGCCCGGGTTCGATTCCCGGCGGGTGGAAATTCCGACACGTTTCCTTACACCTATTGTCCTGTTCACCTAGCAGCAAATAGGTACCTGGGTGTTAGTCGACTGGTGTGGGTCGCATCCTGGGGGACAAGATTAAGGACCCCAATGGAAATAAGTTAGACAGTCCTCGATGACGCACTGACTTGGGTTATCCTGGGTGGCTAACCCTCCGGGGTTAAAAATCCGAACGAAATCTTATCTTATCTTATCTTACCCACCTCTCTTGCGATTTGACAGTGGTCCTGGACGGACCGCAGCATCCTTGTAAGGTTTTCCTCCTAAGCAATATTATTTTTTATACACCACCCAATAATAGCTAATTAACAATGCAGTTATAAAATTTGTCGTGCATTCCACACGAGGGAAGGAGGCTAATGCAGCCAGGTTTAAGTTAAACAACTTTTAAAATATAATTAGACATTTTTGAGTGTCAAGAGGAGAAAATGAATGGAAGGAAATTATAAAATTAATCTTCACTTCCGGGCCATGTTGAGCTCAAAGCAAAGGCAGTGGATGGCACATCGGAACCACATTTATAAATGAAAAAAAAACAAAGATGATAAAACGCATCTTTCATTTTTGCAAACCGTATAATTTTTAAAACTAGCAACAACAAAATATCGTTTATTAACGGACTCCTAACCGAGTTAAATGGAGCGATTTGCGGCATTGATAGAAACCTTATTATAAACTTTTCTGACAACGAAATATTGATACCTGGGTAAAATCTACTTAGATACGACCAAAAGAGCAGACTACGTAACGAAGGAAGGAATGCTGGGAATGGTCTTCAAGTTAGAGTCGCTAACTTGAATTGAGCTGGTCACTGGACAGTTTCCATGAACACCCGCATAAAATTTTGAGTAAAACCATCAAACAGTGGAACTGTTCATTATATGTGAATATAAGGATATTCACAGTGATGATCTAACGTTAAATAAAGGATATTTGGACTACATGCAAATTAAAGTTCAAACCTAGATACACACAAGACTTGAACAGTTTAACAAAAAATAATTATACAGGTGTTTTCAACAAATTCAAGGCCAAGTATACTCACTGGGACATAGTAAACAATAACTCTACTAAAATTTGTTTGGCAGAAGGTATGAGTAATACTGACTTAAGCAAGTGTTTCCAGAGGGTGAGTTCAGTGACATTAGAAATATGCTTTAGATAGATAATATTAAGATACAAAGGGAAGACAGAAAGTTAGAAAGACGAAGACAAAGAATTCCAAACTTTCTTGTGACTGACAAAGAAACACTAGTTAGGAAAATGAAGTTGAGTTGAGCAAAATTAAAAAGAGCCATTAATAAAATTGAAACAAATTATATTTTTCGCTTGCGAAAATCAGGCAAAGTCTTATCTAGCTCTTGGCCCTTGATTTTGACAAAGAAATGAGGGAAATACCCAGTGTCAAAATACCAACGTATACCATCTTCGAGGGTGATGGAGTGATTACAGCGTCTTAACATCTCTACTGTTTTTGCTGCCTCCTCTTGTATTTGACTGAAGAAGCCTACTGTGTAGGCGACAGGTTTGGAATAAAGATACCCAACTTTTGCTCACGTGTCTTTTCATATTCCATGGAAACTGAGTCAGGAAACAGGAGTCATCTCAGTCATTAATAACTACTTAATAGTCCCACCTTACAAAGTTAACAATAAATTTTTTTAGATTGCAGTGACATCTCATATTATCGAAATCTTTCAAAGAATTTTAAAAAGTAATATTGCAAAACACATGGATTTTCAGCAATTGCACAACCCAGGGCAACATGGGCTTTTTAGCAGCCTCTCTCAATTGTCTCTTGGATACACTGGAAGACATAGGAAAGGCTGATGTAGTAAATACATGGTGTAATAAAGGACTGAACAAAATGAGTGAAAAAGTGGGCATTATTTTGATAGTAATCAAAGTAATATGCCATTCTAATTTCCCACATAGACAACTGCAAACCACTGCACTGAATTTGCTTGAGAATGGCATCAATCGAGCACACAGTAAATCTCTAAGCTGATTTAAACCTGGTTTTCCACAGAAAATTATATGATATTCAGTGATGTTTCAATTACTCCTATATGTGGGAGATTAATGCGAAAGAATTAGGGTTAATAATGTCAGAAGATACTGTATTCAAGGATCACTGCCGGAAATAAAATGATATACTAGATAATTAGAACCTTCAAAATTAAAGATACCAAACTAATGATGATACACTAAGTTACTTATTGCCTCTGGATTGAATTACTGCTGTACATTAAATGACCCTTTTAAGGTAGACTAAACTGGAGATCCAGAGAATGAAGAGAGAACTTTTCAAGCACCTAAATAATTGGAAATGCAATAATTGCCTCGAACTGCGCTCGTTGTAACGTAGGTTAGCTGTAGGTTGCGTTTAGTCGTTTTGGGGTGTCACCGCCCCCGCAAACTAGTCCCAGACCAGGCCTCCTGGTTGCTGACCTAATCGATCAGGCTGGTTGTGCTAACCGTCCACAGTTCAACATATGCACCATAACATGGTTGATTAGGAACTGTTTTTAACTTATCGAATTCCCTCTTGAAGACAGCCTGGGGTTTGTTGGTAATTATCTTATGTACAAGAGGAGGAAGATGAGTCGTGGCCCCTTTGCGCTTATCTATTTCCTTCTGAGTGTACTCATCGCGCCACTAGTATAATTAACACATGAACGCTTATAATGGAGTTAATCCCAAATCTTCACACCGAAATCACTCCCTACGATAGCAAGAGGCTCGGCAGATAGTCCAAAATACTTCCTAAGAAATGCAGAAGTGCAATTAGTAAGTGTAAGGGGACCATCACTTCTGAACACTTCTCTCCAAACACAAGAGGAATTACCTACACATCCTACCTGTCTTCAAGAGGGAAATAATAATTCGTCTAGCCAGTTCCTGGTAGAGTGCGGTGTTTACGTTGGATAGCGTGCGGCCAGCACCTACAGCATTTTCTGGGTAGGAAAACCGTTCCTCTGACCCTCTCTCAATCTCTTACGTACCATCCCCTACCTGCCAGTGCAAATTTCCCCATCCATACCTCTCACCCTTTCCCATCCCTGCTCCTAACTTCCATCCGTGGCCCCACCCTTTTTCCTACCTGCTGTTACCTCCGTCCCTGCCAATGACCCTACTGAAACCCCTACTCCAGAATACATCCGTGCACAACCCCTGCATCCACTGCATTCCCTTCCCTACCCGTCACCTACGTTATGGTGGTAACTCTGGTGGCCACCTCAAGACTAGTGGGCATCAGCGGTAATGGACCCTTGAGAAGTGTAAACAATACTTGTGTGGAACCGGGGATCCGACTCCAACTCCGCTATCTGGGACCACTCAACTCTAACGCCTTCGATGGTTATGCATCGATTTATTTACATTCAGCCACAGCAAAAACATACAGCATTTAATTATGTGGAAATGATAACATTAAAGAGGCAATAATATGAATAATTCAGTGTATTAAACACACTAAGGATTGACCTTTTAATTCACGCAGTGTAGTTATTTCTCGCATGATTACCTACATAAATCCTACATATCTTTACCTTTGATATAGTTTTGATGAGTTTCTAGAGTCTTTCTACTCCAGGAGCCCAGCCTGGGCCAGGCTTGTCTGGTGCTTGCCGGGTCAACCAGGCTGTTCCTGCTGGAGGCCCGCTGGCCTACATACCATGACAACCTGAGTGGATAGACACACTGATAAGTAACGAAGGTTTGAAGCCTACCAAATGCGGCATTCTCAAGCTTTTACAAAGAAACCGTGACACGACGTGGAAGATAACTGACCATCTCTAGATATATTTTTATTGGAGGATACTTAATAAAATTATATATATTTACAAGCAATCTCTTAGCGTGTGAGATATGTTTGCCACTATAAACAAACTTCTTGAATAACTTACGGAAAAATTTTCCCATGGCATGGTATAGAGTTTTATAATAGCTAAAGGGATGACAGGAATATCAAAGGCATGACATAGGTATGTCACAGGCGTGTCACAGGCGTGTCACAAGCATGCCTCAGGCATGTCTCAGGCATTGTTAATGACATGTCCATGTAAGCCTCGGGCATGTCTCAGGCATTGTTAATGACATGTCCATGTAAGTCTCGGGCATGTAACAGGTATGTCACATGTAATAGACATATCACAGATGTCCGTGTAACACTCATGTCACAGGTATGGCACGGTGTGTTGTAGGTCATCTGTTTCTTGTCATGTAACAGCAGGACCTGACTAGACACCTCCATGTCATGGAGGTGTTAATACTATAAGAAACCCAGGAGGGAACACCTCAGACCTTTTCTTGGAGAGCAGGGGAGATCTCATAGACGGGGAGGAGGGTAATACAAGCTGACGGAAGCAGCTAAGAGGGAGACATGGTGAGCAGGTCTAGCTGGAAGTAGAGAGTTCTGTCTAGAAAGCCCTGGAGAGGCTCTGTGGGAGAACTTTGGAGAGTTGTCGCCAGTTTGGGTCTTGGGACCTGTGGCTAGAGACTGCGTTCCTACTTATTCTGTAAGTTAATAATCAATTTCATCAGCTAATCTGTATTCCCAATTCCCTTTCTCAGTTACTTGTATACCCTCCCCATTCATATTAATATCAAATCCCTTTTCTACTTTTCCCAAGCATATTATTGTAAGGATCAATAAAGTGTATATGGGTGGAATAATATATTCACTGCCCCCTTTAATGTTTCATAACAATGTAGAGTGAGAGTGGAGGTGGGTGATGTCCACGGTATTGCTGCCGTAGCAGCTACTTCTATTGCGCACCACACAACTACCCTGTGGAGGGTACTGCAAGAGTGTATGGAGACGCAAAGGCCTAAGAACTAATGTTTCTTTAGTGTTGTAATGTTTCTCTCGTGTTGTAATGTTTCTCTGGTGTTGTAATGTTTCTCTGGTGTTGTAATGTTTCTCTGGTGTTGTAATGTTTCTCTGGTGTTGTAATGTTTCTCTGGTGTTGTAATGTTTCTCTAGTGTTGTAATGTTTGACACAAAGGCCTAGGAACTAAGTCTTACAAAGGATAACAGAAGTACATGTGGTTTAAATCTACAGTCTGTTTTATCTTTTGCAAGAAAAGTTATGACATTTGCATAATGTCTCTAGTCTTACTTTCATTAATAACAAATAATGTCATATCACATATAGTATCATGCTGTATTTCTATATTCTTCAGTAAGTGAATAATCAAACACGGTGTTCAAGAAAGTGAGTATAAGACTGACTATATACATTACATTTAGGCTGATTATCTGTGCGTATGCTAAAGTGCCAGAGGTGCTTTTAATCAAACCAAAGTCTGGCTACTGCAACATCAGCCAGTTTGTTTACATTCTAAGTTTCTCCGTAAATATACTAATCTATGTTCAGATTCATTATTTATTTCTCTCATAATAATATACCTAATTCTTGAAACAGATATACCTGTTTAATTCTGTCCCACATACTTGTAGAACTTCTCAATTTCCATCTTGAAAACAGAAAAGGCTCTTGGTAATTCTTCTTATGTTACTAAGGATGGGCATTTGTTCTCTTACACTCATTGTTTTATATCTTACTGCACTCAAAGCATCCCTACTTTTCATTTGGGGAGTTAAGGTTTGCTACGTCTGCCAAGCCTCTTGCTTTCGTAGGGAGCCATTTCTATATGCCGAACCTAACCCTCTAAAAATTTCCGGTTCTAAATTATGATGCAATGTTCTTTTTTACGTTCCAGAAATAACAGTTTGAAATTCTTCAGGTATTCACAATAATTTAGGTTCTTGACTGAACTTATACGGCGTGCTTCAAAAGTGGTTGTTACTGAATTGCAAAATTCCAGTCTAGAGTGAACAAGTGATAAAAAGATCATTTGCTTGGCATCTCTTGTTTTGAAGGATGTAGTTATAGAGCCTATTATTTTTCTTGCGATTGTGATAATGACACTGTTTTGATCAGTGAAAGTGAGATTCTCTGACACTATCAGTCTTTTGCTCTATTAGTTCTATACTCTAAGTTTATATTGCCTATTTTTTCCAAGTTGGAATAAATTAAATTTGTTTTCTATTAATATTATATTGTTTTCTGTAGCCCATTGGAAGAGTTGGTTAATATAAGCTTTGAGATTTGTGTTCTCAATGGATTCTGCTATCACACAGATTCTTGTTTCGTTTGTTAAGGATGATACGGTGCTATAATCTGCATCTCTGTCAGAAATAAGAATGAGAGAGAAGAACTGGAACTCGTACTGAGGCTTGGGTAAACAGCTTTTCACTTAGCCAACATCTGATTTAACTTTCACTATTACACTTTGCATTCAAATTGTTAGAGAACTAAAATTTTATCTGTACACTTTTCCAGTTATTCCTATTTTGTAAGGTATCACATAATGATCACACTTGTTAAAGGCTTTAGCAAAAATCTGTGTTCACTATAGTTACATTTTGTTAGTCTGCCTGTACATCAAAGGTCATGTTTTAATGGTCCAATAGTCACCAGAGGCAGGAACGATCTGATTTAAACTAACATTGTTCAAGGATGCGCATTTTTTTATGAATCCAAGTGATTAGTGATCTTGCTTTTCCAAAATGTCTTCAAAGATTTTAATAATCGGTTAATAATTTTTGTGATTATTTTGGTGCTACCTCTGTGGAGTGAGGCCATATCTATTTCCACTGAATACTTAAGGCACGTGAGAGGGATTTCTTGGGGTTCTTGATTAATATGGAGTTCCATTAGGGTGGCTGCTTAAAGTACATGGAAACTCCATGCACAAAGCATGTCCAGTAAGAGCATAGCCATGGACAAAGCATGTATCAATAAGAGCATAACCATGGAGGGCAATGGGCATATCAATGCCTCTCTTGAAGCATCAGTGTTATTTCGAAAATTTGGAAGATACTGGCAGAATTAAGAGTCTCGTTTATGAAAAATTCCGTTGATTTGTCGATCTTCAGTCTTATTAACGGCTTACTAAACAGAGTAATACTGAGACTTCAGTGTTTCACTCATTCCTTTATTATCGTCATCGTAAACTTCATCTCCCTTAAGCAATAACCCGACAGTGACATAAATTTTGCTCTTAATTATACATATAACAGGTATTTTAGGTCTATTTCATTATTTTTAATTTTCCTTAAAT